>NW_025999853.1:50387325-50426522 GCF_001458135.2 Marmota marmota marmota | reverse complement strand
TATATATATATATATATATATATATATATATATATATAATGTAATATACATATAATATATATATATATTATATATATATTATATAATATACATATTATATATATAATATATATATAATATATATATATAATGCTTTTACACAATTTTTGGTCAATAAAATATAAATTTAAATCATAAAATTTCTCTCATATCCTACTGGACATGCTTTGATTAAACAAATACATCTACTCTTAAAACTTACCTTTAATATAAAATAAAAAAGGGGATCTAGCCTCTCTCATAGTAATAATGCTTTAAATATTGTTTTATTTACAGTTAATACACTCAACATACAATATAAACTTTATACTCACAGTTGGTTATCTGCTTTGGATAGACATTTTATTCCCACCAGCCATTACCAAAATTTTATGTAATATATAGATTTCCACCATACCCAGGAGGACAAGACCCTATGCCTCTGATCACATGGAGAAAAAGATAGACTGCTATGCCTATGTCAGTAGATCCAGTTTGGATTCAACTCAATGCATGATACTTATCAATTATAAATGAACATAAGGAACTTCACAACCTGATCCCCAAGTTTTCTTTGATTGTGGATGAGGAAAATATCACCAAACAAAAGGACAATGATCACTCTCCTCTAAAGAGAAGATACACTGAAAGAGGATCCCAAGCTACTAGACTTCCAGTGACTTGGGGAAATACAAAATATTAACAACATCAGTTCAACAGCTGTTGGCTCAAATGAGGTTAAAATGTCCTCCAGAAAACTTAGTTTCTGCTTTGATTGCTAAACTCACACAGAACTCTGTAAATGCTTTGGTCTTAACAATAATGTTGTTCTTTTGTTGTACCCCAGCTATGGAAATTCAGTACAGTCAGACTCCTTGACTTCTAAAACCCATTATGCTATCTGGGTTCATTTGGCTAAAATTGTTATATAACTACAAAAATGTCTCATGGTACCCATTATTGTCTTAACAGGCTAACTGTGTTCTTACCATCCCTACAGGATTTAACAGTCCACCTTTCTGCATAATGTATGCATAAAGGGGCTATTCCCTTTGATAAAAACTGTGATGATTCAGTGAGCCTTCTCTCTAAGACAAAATTGGACACTTTGACATTGTCCTTAGTGGGTATCCCTGGACTAGCTGCCGAAGCTTACAAAACCACTATAAAACTGGACTATGTTATAGTAAATAATATTAATTATACCTCTATGGCAATTAATATGCTTCATGAAGAACAAAAACAACATCATCACACCATATTTGACAATTGGGCCGCAATTGATTATTTGTTACTATTACATCATGAAGCACATCAAGAGTTTAATAATAAGTGTTGCTTTAACTTAAGTGATAACAGTAATTCCATTTCAAAGGAGTTAAATTACTTTAATGATATAATTGATAAGGTCTGACAAGATGATGAAGATTTAGACTTATTGGATTGGCTAACTTCGTGGTTACCCAACTTTACTTGGGTCAAACAATTATTCATAGGTGGATGTTTACTAATAATGGGATTATTATGTTGTACTTGCTGTTGTCAATACCTACCCTATTTTTTTTTTTGCCTTCAACAACATTAAGAAGGAAACAAATATTATTCATCCAAAAGGCCTTTAGAAAACAAGAAAGGGGAGCTGTAGGGGTTCTGTGTTTGGGATTGAGGTCCCTTGTGGCTGTGGCATGCTTGGTGCCTGGAAAATTTTATGAGTAAAGGCATAGGATGCCCAGTTGCTATGATAATGTCCCCCATGCTAGAGTCTTATCAGCTTTAACCTTAATCTTAGGCACATAACTCCTGGGAATAAAGGAACTTGCTTGTTTGATAACTACAATGCTTCATCAAGCTGCCCACCTAACAGTAACTTCAGACAAGTTAACTTCACAAACCTCCTAACATTTCATATTGCAACTATGAAATATAAGTGCAGAATAAGCAACCTTACTGATATTCTAAACAATAATGTGGTTATGGTACTAATGACCTAATGTAACCTATTGTTATGAATAAACGTGGCTGCTCGGACAAAGGGCAACTCTGCCACCTTCCCTGCCCTGTACCTTGTCTCTGTGTCTCCTTTCTTTGAGATTCTTTACAGTTATTCACACATTTCTGCCACTCCCCTCAAAGATTACATGGTATTAATTATTTTAATTTTAGAAGATGTTGAAGATAGTATTATTAAATGACTGTACCTAAACAGTTCTCTTAGCCTTGTGTGAATTAGGGGTAAAGAAAAATAATTTTTATGAAAGCGTAAAGATAATATAGAAAGTAGATACATAGAACTGGAAAATGCCACCACCATTCCTGAGTTATCAAGTTGGTCCTAAAAAAAGAAGGAGGAGGAAGAGAGGGAGGAGGAGGAGACGAAGACAATGATGACAAATGTGGTTTACTTTTATAGAAACATAAATAAGTAGATTATTTTAGAAAAATATTGCTGGATGTGGTGGCACAGGCCTATAATCTCAGCAGCAGGAGGATCACAAGTTCAAAGTCAGCCTCAGAAACTTAGTGAGACCCTGTCACAAAATAAAAAATAAAAAGTACTGGAGATGTGACTCAGTGGTTAAGTGCCCCTGGGTTTCATCCCTGGTATCAATAAAGAAAAAAAAAAAGAAAAATAAAAGCATTAAGGCATGTATTCTTAACTTAGAGGAGTTTAGTTAAGTACAAAATGAGACACAAAATGCCATGCAATGTTTAAAAATAACTCCCATCCTCTTTTTTCTATTCTAATTAAATTATCTCTTTGTTTCACCTTTCCACGTAAGTGTGCATATACAGACACACATACAATTAAGACTCTTCCAAATTTGCCTGGTTGTATGATTCTTACTTAGACTTCATGGGTGATAATCTCTCGTTGTTCTCTCTGTCTCTTTCTTTCACGTTTTCTTGCAGTAAGGGTGATTAAACTCAGGTCTTCAGGCAAGCTAGGCAAGTGTTCTATCACTGAGCTAGATCCCTAGTGCCAGATCTTAATGATTATAATTTTGTTTTAGCCAATCACCACCTGTTATAATTTCAAGTGATTCAATGCTCGGTGTATGAATATTGCTTTGTGGAGTATTTTTTAGTATCTAGAACTTCCGGAATGTTTCATGGAAATGAGAATTAAGGAAATTCCAATGTGAGATAATGTTAAGGAGTTTTCATTCTTAGCAACCATTTAACTTTGCTGGAATCAACTTCCAAGATGATTATTCACTAATGAAAATCAAATGACTATGTATACGTTTTTGTATCATACAAACAATAATGTGACATTGTCCAATGATTACAAAAACAGTATGAGACAGTGAATGCTACATACATACAATTTACATATGCTTGAAGGAAGACTTTTTAATGAAATATTACAGTGTGAACAATAAAAATTACTATAAATAATTTATTGAAAGTCTATAAAAATGATCATCAATGTTTGTCTGGTACATTTTTCATAAAACCTCAGCAATCAGAATTTCATTGTTTTACAATACTTTACAATACTATTTCACCTTAGAGTATAAGGCTGAACTTTGAATAATTCTGGGGTTAGGGCTGACAAATCCCTGAACAGTTGAAAATTAATGTATAATATTAATTCTCCCAAAGGTTAATTACTGATAACCTGCTGCTAATTGGAGGCCTTACTGAGTACATGAGCAGTCAACAAACTGCTCATGAGGAAATGATTAGCATCATAGGGTGTTTTAAGAGGGTACTTGCAATACTTGAGCTCCCTAAAATAGCAACAAGAGATGGCTACAAAATGAGTATGTAGTATAGTATTATAGTATAGTAGTATAGTATTACTACGGTTCATTTCATGCATCGTTTACTTGTGATTACATGTCTCCTCACTGGAAATAATACCATGTATTGTGTTTATGTGCAGAATTTCTGATAGATTTTAAGTTTCTATAATATATTTGCATATGTTTTGTGGTAGTAAATGATAAACTAGACTATTATCTATATATATTTTATGCATTCATGATATAACTTTCTTTTAATTTTTTAAATATTTCTAGGTTATGTAGTTTGTCGGCAAGTTTTTTTCAAATTGTCACAAATCTCCAAAAAATGTGCATGTAAGTGGACCCAGGAAATTCAAAGCCATGTTGTTCAGGGTCAATTGTATTAATTTTGGAAGAATTTATAGTAATTTTATGTATTTATATTTATCAACTGTTATAGTCAACTTCTTCAGATGTGTTTGTCAGTCAATGTGATCAATTTTACCTTACTCTCTTTTTTTCCAATCTGTATCATCTAACTATTGTGTACATGTATTTACTCAACATATTGCTTTTTCACATTTATGATTTTCAGTTTCTCTTTTCTGCTTACTTATTATAATCTTACAAAAGCACTGTTTTCTTTCTTTACAAATTCCTCAATAAAAAAATCATAATCAAATACAACTATCATTTACTTTTCACTTTGTGGAAACATTATATTAGAATTTGCTTGGGAAAAATAGTGTAGGCCCTTCCATGAAAGCACAGTGGTAAAAAAAAAAATAGCTGAGTGCTAAAAGACATTATTGTATAGGAGAAAAAGTATTTCTGTTATGGACTTAGGAAACACATAGAGCTCTTTACATTAATCAGATATCAGACCAAGTTGAAAATCAAGAAACCAAAACCTGTCCCTTACTTGTATCTAGTTGGACTCATAGCTACTGTCCCAAGATAACAAATTTTCTTCGATACATTGGGCTTGAGGGAATCATTAATTATAGCAACTGTGCTTGAACAAGTTTTTTGTTTTTTGTTTTACAATTCTCAACTACCTCCAAAATCGTTTCTTTGACATAATTATAAAATAATGGAATAAGCTCATTAAGCTAAAAAAAAATCATTTTTTTGAATGAGTGAAGAGAATGGAAACTTCTGTGAAAGAGACAACAGAAGGATGAAGACAGTACTTTAGATTGACTAATAGAGGAAAACTAATGCATTCAGAATTCAGATATCACCATTTCCAAACCATTCTATAGAGTGAAAATCACACCATTCTAGAGTCTTTGTTATTTTCTTCATCATGTCAGTAGGAAAAAACAATTTTGTATCAGTTGAAAGAATCTAAACACCATTCAGAAAAACAATTTTTGACAATAACAATTTCTTTATTTCTAGTCATATCAAAGAAAGCATTTTAGAGAAATTAAGATACATATTTAAGCATTTCATATCAAATAAGTTTTATATATATATAGACCATACTTTTCCTTTTTAAAAATTTGATTGGCAGAAACAGAGAAATTCTGAGTTAAATCATTTATTTTAGGGAAAATATTACCAAGGGAAAATAATAAAGTAAATATCATCTCTTCTAAATATTGCTGCATTCCACCCACCACTTCCCCCAAGGAAAAATAATATAAAAATCAGGACAGCCTCAAATTAAACAACAGAGAAACTCATTTCTTTTTTTCTTTTTTTGGTACTGGGAATTTGGTACTGGCCACTCTACCACTGAGCTATACCCCCAGTTCTTTTTATTTTGAGATAAAGTGTTGCTAAATTGTTTAGGCTGGACTTGAACTTGCAATCCTCCTGCTTTAGCCTCCCATGTAGCTGGGATTACAGCTGTGTACCATCTTGCCCAGCCAGAGATAATATTTGTGAAAACACATTTTATCTTAAATTTCTATTTAATGTATCCACACATTTTACTACATTTTATTGATAAATTCATTTAGAAAAGAATTTAGTTTAATAACATATTTTGATCACATCAAAAAGGAATTTTAGAGCAATTAAGATACAAATTTTATCCTTTTAATAAAAAATAAGTTTTATACTTAATTGTTGTTTTAGTAAACTTATTATTTTATAATAATCTATTTTGTGAGTAAATTCACAATCTATCTTCATTTGATATGAGAAACAGTAGGGATTATTGATTTACCTAAAATTTAATTACACAGGTACAAGATCTATATATTAACTTAAAATAGTTAAGAACCTGTTTTTAGGCTAACTGGAGCAAGAGGTTATATAAATATTTGATATACAAATATGCCTTATCAACGGAGTGAAATGAAGTATTTGAAATAATTTATGTATTTTTTCATTCAGTTTTGCCTCAAGAGGTCCATTTTCCCACATACTCACATTCGTTAATTTGCAGAAAATACCATCCTCTGGACCATGCTCTTGAAGGCCTGCTTTACTTGCTGATTTCTTAGTGTATATATGAAGGGGTTCAGGAGAGGAGCCACTGAAGTGTTGAGCACAGCTACTCCTTTGCTTAACGTCACCCTCTCCCTTGCAGAGGGCTTAATGTACATGAAGATGCAGCTGCCATAAGAGAGGGAGACAACTATCATGTGGGAGGAACAAGTGGAAAAGGCTTTTTTCCTTTGATTTGTAGAAGGAATTTTCAGAATTGTCCGGATGATATTTGTGTAGGAGAGAATAACTAATGTTAAGGTGACCATGAGTGTTACCACAGCTAAAAAGAACGCCATGAGTTCTAGAAAGTGAGTGTTTGTGCAAGAAAGCTGCAGAATTGGGGAAGAGTCACAGATAAAATGATCGATTATATTGGAGGCACAAAAATCCAACTGCAGCAAAAGGAGGATTGGTGGAAAGATGATCAGGAATCCCGCAAGCCATGAGCTAAAGACAAGAAGGATGCAGACTCTGCTGTTCATGATGGTCGTGTAATGAAGAGGTTTGCAGATGGCCACGTAGCGATCATAGGACATAGCAGCCAGGAGGTAAAATTCTGTCACTCCCAAGAAGATGAAAAAAAATAACTGAGCCACACAACCGTTGTAAGAAATGGTTCTGTCTCCTGTCACAATAGTGACAAGGAATCTGGGGATGCAGACAGAAGTGAATGAAATTTCTAGGAAGGAGAAGTTCCGAAGGAAGAAATACATGGGAGTCTGCAGATGAGGATCTGAAAGGGTGAGGATGATAATGATCAGGTTCCCAGTCACACTTAGCATGTAGGTAACAAGAAGAAACACGAAAAGTACAACCTGCCACTGTGGGTCGTTTGTCAGTCCAAGAAGAATAAAATCTGTTACTGCAGTGGAATTTCTCATTATTTTTTCTCTTTATCAAGGTGTCCTCTAGGTTAATTCTAAAGTAGGTGAAGAAATAAGAAATCCATTACCCTAATAAAGAAACAAGTAGAAAAAAATTTTTTTTTCTGTGTCTGGTTTATTTCACTTAGAATAACATCCTTCAAGATTATCCATGATGTCACAAATGCCAATGAGGCAGTATCTCCTTTATAAAGCTGAATAATATTCCATTGTGTATGTAGATGTATATACATATAAATAATTTTATGTATTATGCTATAGTTTATATATATATATATAAATATCTTCAAAGGGTACAGATTTGTGGAATAAATAGAACTACAGAATTAATATACAACATGAGTACTATAGTTAATATTATATTGTATCCTAAAAATTTGCATTGAGAGCAGACTTTAGGTGTTCTTGTGACAAAAAATATAGAGAAAGGTGATGGGTGGGGTAATTTGCTTGACTGTAGCAATCATTTCACTACATATATATATATATGCACATATATATATAATACATATATATATATATATATATATATATATATATATCCACACACATATATAACATGATTATACACCTTAAACATATACAAGAAAAAGGAAAACATGTAAACACACACAATTTTAAAACAACTGCTGCCTTTCGTTTCAGAGAAAAATAATTTTGTAGTACATTAATACAAAATACTTTTTAAAAACTCTGTTATTACAAATATTAATTATGCCTTTATTTCCTTCATTATATTCTCATAATTTTAGTATGAATCTCTGTCTTCTGAATATTTCAATATATTTTTTGAAAACAAGGAAAAAGATTAAAATCTTTAAAAAAAATACACTTGAGAACTCACTCCCAGTATAGCACAGTACTCTGGAGTGACTTTTTGATGTTACTTTCCTCTTTATTTAAAAATATTTTTACTTTAAAGGATGTCTTTCTCTTCCTCCATTCAAACCTTTACAAACTATGAAGATAACTCAGTCATCCAAAGCAATGTGTCCATGATAATCATATATGGAAATATCCGATATATAGGAGGATACTACCAGTCTAAGTTCAAAATTTTGTACTGCAAGACAACTACCAATCTGTTCAAATGGCCTCTGTTATATAAAGCAGTACTTAAATTTTCACCAATTTTACTTTTGTAAACTGGAGGCACTCCTATTTGTCTTATTTTCCAAACAATAAAGCACTTTCCCATATTACTTCTTCTGTTTTTGTGGATGATGAATGGGATAATTCAACATTCAAGGTAAGGTTTGAGGAGGCAAAAATTATTATTTTTTTGTTTTTGTTTTGCATCTCGTATCACTCTTGGTGTCACACAAAATTTGTTTGTTCATATTAAATGTTATTTAAATTCTTTAGTTATACTTTCATATAAGATCATTTTCAAAATTCTTAAGTATCCAAATTCTCTAAGTCTATATTTATCTTTTGCTTTCTATGTTTTCCACAGTTATTAGCGCTATAGAACAGAAAAACATTTCTTTAGGATTAGAGAACTAGTTTAATAGTTGAATCAATTTTACCCCAATTTTTATCTGTAAAAATATATTCCAACTTTTCATTATCTGCTCTCTTTGTTCTCATAGGATAGGCAGCTTTTTGTCTTCTACTTTTATATGATGGGTGTTGATCACTGTATATAAAATCCACATTGAACCAAAGTAAAATATGAAGTTTATATACTCTATCTTAAAAAGTATCAAGTAAATTATTTTGGATTTTGTTCAAATATTATTCCTAAATTTTCTGGCATTGACTATAGTACAAATGATTGTAACCTGATATCTAGACACACACACACACACACACACACATACACAGATCATATATTTCTATCAGTCACTAAATATTTATGCTATAGTGAACAAAAGTATTGCATGATGTTATTGACTTACAGCATTTTTAAAATTGTCTTTCACTTATATGTTTCATGGAATTTGTGTGGTTTCATTTTAATTATATGCAATGTATATAACGGAAATTGGTTGTATAAATAAAAGTGTATATTATTAAAGAAATATTATATTCTTCAAAAACATACTTAGTTTTGTGGTAAATAAGACTGCTTTAGTCAAACGACCTTCCTAATGACTTATTAATTTGTCTAAATATGCCTACTTTGGAATTGTTCAAGAACTTTTCAATCTGCTCTTCCTCTGTCATCTTATAATTGTAACCAGATACTCAAAACGTTAATTAAAGAACAATTACAAGAGCTTCTCTACAGTGTTCACAAGAATGGCACACATTAATCTTTTTGCATACTGTACCCAAATATACTAAGGATGGAAGGTCCCAGGTTATCCTACCTATGTCTCTTAAACAAGTATTATCTTGATACTTGAAATAAGTTAGGTTGAAGTGAAGGCTAATTGTAGTGTCTTCCCAAGCCTAATGGACAAGATGATATAACCTATTGTACAGAAGCAATGTTATTCAGGTGAGCCCTAATTTTATCTTCTTTATTTACAGTGGGCTCAAGGGAATTAGTTGAATGAATAAACAAAAGGCACCGTGGAGACTGGTGTTCTCAGGACACGAAGTGCTAAACAGTAGTCCAAATTAGTATTTAATTTCAAATGAAATACATTGGTGATAGTGGTCTGAAATCAAAGTTCAGGAAGGCTTAGAACAATTTCCGTTTTCTTCATAATCTATGATTTCACAAGGAGAAGAAACAAAAGAATAGATCAATAGAGATTAACACTCTAGAAGCATACAAAACTGTGAAAGCATGAGTTTTTCTATTTTAGAGAAAAATTAAGAATTCATTGTGATGGTTTAGAATGGCCTAAAGCAATCTCCATTATTCTACATCACAAAAGATATAAGGTTACCTTTTAAGGTTTTACAGTTTCTCTGACTGATAACATAGAAAATCTGGTCATGGTTATCATTACTACCATTTATTCATTTATTAATTATTTTGGCATATTTATTATGAGGTGAATTCAAACTTAGTTTTTATTTTTTCACTCTTACTGAGTGAGAATTTTATATTGTTTAAAAATCTCATAGTGACTTATCCAAGTCCATCGCAAACAATATTCCTTCACAGTTTATCTTATTACACACTGGTTTGAACTAAAAAGACTCCATTCACATCATCATTTTTATAGTTTTATTTAGTTGATGCTTATCAGGTATCCATGTATATAAATATTTAAAATTCAATCAAAATTTGGATAGATCATTGTTTCTTTGATAGAGATGAAATTATTTAATACATAAAATTGCTATGATAAAGAAAAAAAGCTAAGAAATACAGAGTATATGCATAAGAAAGAAACTATCAAAAAGAACACCTGTATTAAACTCATGTATGTCACAGAAATTTATCAATAATCAGAATCAATACTTGAGTAATATGCTTTAAGCATGCACATGTTTAATTAAAAATATCATTGGAAAAATAATTATATGTGTTTGTCTGTAGGCCAGAATCATTTAAAACTATTCTTTATACAATACCTGTAATTAAATGAAGACAAGTGGAAATGGTCTTAATCTATAGAACTGATTTCATGTTAACTTGATATCTGCAAAATCCCTGTTTCCAAAGAAGGTCATCTTCAGTTTCCAGGTGGACCTGAATTGTTGAAATGCATTACAAAACCAGTACAGTATTGAAAACCCAGGCATAGAATAACAATTTAAAACCATGACATACCTCTCACAAATGTAACAATTTATGTGGTTTCACAAAATTTAGCAGATCTTTCATTTATATCAGTATTTTCCATAATGGTTTATAGACACATACATAAGTCTGACAGAACATAACTGATTAAACCTTAAGTATACAATTTAATCAAGAAGTAAATGAATATTTTAATATAGCTTTTTAAAATAATGCCATTGAATACTGAAGACTGCCTTAAACTTATTATTTAAGAGTTTACTAATGATAAGACCTTATCTTAACTTTAGTTCATTTTGAAATTCAAGACTGAAATCATATTTTTCCCAAGTGAATGAAGGGATACTATTTATCAGTTGCCGATATGCAAAGTAAAGGAAAGATAATATATGAATATGTAGTTTTGGTCTTTGTTTTACAATACCCAGAAGAAAAATTATTAAAACAAATATGGTTACAACTATGAATAGGAAAGAAAAGTAAAATATTATGGATGGATTTTGTCTACAGCATATTAACTAATTCTTTTCTTATTTGTATTTGTAACTTTCTTTTAGGTTCATTTGGGTGATCTCCAGTTTATAGCAATTCTGAATAAAGATTCTATGCATATTAACAGAGATGTGTTTGTAACAAATGTAAATTTTCACTTTACTTGGTTACAATAACTAGAAGTGGGATTGTAGAGATTTGTTGTTGTTATGTGTATATTTAATATCACAAGAAATGTCAAATTCTACCATTATTTTCCCTATCTGCCATGTGTGAGTCTCTCTTGCTCCACCTCCTCTTGAGTATTTCATTTTCAAGTTTTGATTTTTAAATATTAGTCATTTTATTAGCTAGAGGATTCCATTGACTTTAATTTAGTTTACCTAGAAACCGGTGATATTGAAGATCTTTTACTACACTTAGTTGCCATTTGTATATTGCCTTTGGTAAAGTCATGTATTTAGATATTTGGCCATGTAAAAAATGTGTTTCTTTTTTGTTGTGTTTTGACACTTCTTTACATATTCTGGATATACATATTTTTATTTGTTTGAATTACATATAGAATATAAAATATATAAAAAAATATAAATATATAACTATTTTTTCCTTAGCCAGTTAATTTGCTTGGTGGTTGTGGGACCTACAACTCCTTGAGTAATCATGTTTTTCCTTGCATAGATGCTCCCTCTATCTGCCAAATTTGTCCCATTCTAGTTTATCATGATGTGTGTTCTTATCAGAAAGATCCTTGGTGATCCTATATATGTTCTAAAAGCTCCAGTTGTTGAACTAGATGCTATGTTTCTCATAAATAAGGAAAATTATTCATCAAAGTTCTGCGTCATTTCTTATAAAGTAAAATGAGTTTATTTCTCTGAATCAATTTATTTAGCTCTTTGTGACAGCAAATAAAGAAAATAGTAAAATAAACATAATAATTGCTGGAAAAGAACCATGAGAAACAAAAACAGATGCATATTTTGAATAAGACAGTGCAAATGGTAATCCCCTTCATGAAAGCAGTGTGGGTGTGTGTAAAAATAATAATTTGCTGTCAGGTTTCTGGTTTCTTCCTCTAGCATATGAGCTGTATCAACACTGGTCTCTGCTATTGGCAGTTTGACCTCTAGGAAACTCAGGTTTAAATTTAATCCTTAGTCCCATAGCTATATTTTCCATGAGTCCATTATTAAGTATTTAGATAAATGATTCAGGGTAACAACATCTTTTGCAAAATTACTCATCTTATCCTCTTACTTACCATATATCTTCCTTCAGATGGGTATTTTGCTGAAAAGTCACATGGAACACAAACACCTAAATAATCTAGTTCCATTGGAAGACTCATTAAAGCACCAGACACTTTAATTTCTCTTTTGAAATGCTTGGCTACACAAGTGTCTGGTGCAAAATTTAACTACTGATCATGAGTCAGTGTAAAGTCTTGTATCTGGCTACTTTTAAGCTTCTTGGTAACATGAATACCAGATAGATACCTGTTTAATGGCTACCAGTGAAGAAAAAATTCCACTCTTAAATATGATTTAGGGCCATACTTGTCCTAAATTAGAAATGGTATATTGCTATTTTCATTTCCATTGTTTTTAGTAATCTGTCTCATTTCTCATCGCCTCTCTATATAAACTTAATAAAAAGTTTGTGTTTACTCATTTCTTTGTTTGATGCAATTTTTAGGTGCAAATTAACAAAAACAGTGCAAATTTTAGCACTGTTTTAGATTCTTATAACTGAGAAAAATGACAAAGACACCTATCCACATAGATTAGATAGAGACAAACAATGAATATGATAATTCATTATGTTGATTCACAATAAGTAAAAATTTGAATTTGTTAGATGTTGGAGATACTATAGAAAAATAACAAAATCTCAAGAAAGGTTGCCACTTTATCATGGAGCTATATTTCCAGCCCCTTTTCTTTTATCTTTTATGATTGGTGTGTAAGAATGACACATATAGCAGGATTCCTTGTAACATATTCATATAATACATATACATAATCTCATCAGTTTAATTCCCCAGTACCTCCTCTTACTCTTCCCACTTTCATCCTCTCATCCCCCTCTTTTGCCCTATAAACCTCTCTTTTTCTATCTTCATGAGATTGCTTTCTTTTCTCTTCTCTCTTTAGCTTCCACACATGATAGGAAACAAGATTCTTTATTGGTCTGAATTATTTTGCTAAACATGCACTCTAATTCTACCAGTTTTACTGCAAATGGCACAATTTCATTCTTCTTTATTGCTGAATAAAATGCCACTGTGTATTTATATCATATGATCTTTGTACATCCACCTGTTTTTGCACATCAAGGCTGGGTCCATAACTTGGCTATTGTGGATTGCACTACACTAAGGATGGGTATACATGTACAGCTTGCTATATCGTGCTGACTTTATTCTTTAGATAAATGTCAAGAAGTGGTATAGCTGGATAATATTTCTATTCCCAAATTTTCAATGAAAACTAATTAAATTTTTAATCAATTATATAATGTTTATAATATTTCCTTTTGCAAAATAGTAAAGGGAATTTCTGGAAAAAGTAAGTAAAAAATCACAAAATATATTTTCAATGTACACTAAATAAAATACACCAATATTTAAAAATATTGTCTATTCTATACCTGAGGATAATGTCTTTTCCTGAGCAAAACATGATATACATTTTTTGGTAAAACAATTATTATTAAAAGGTTCTGATCAACAAGTATTGGAAGAGTGGCATATCAGAAAGAGAGAAGATGACTAATTAGAGTGAGAAATAGATTAAATAAATATGTCTATAAACTCTTCAGAAAAAAAGAATGAATGAACAAGAATGAAAGAGAGGGAAATACTGATTTGAATTGGCTACTGAAATATTATTCTTCTATATTTTAATTACTCATCAATATGCCTTTACCTCAAGACACCACATTTTTTCATCTGCTTTTGAAAAACACAATCTTCCTTGCCATGTTCATGAAAGCTTTCTTGACTTGCTGATTCCTCAGGCTGTAAATAAAGGGGTTGAGCATAGGAGCCACTGAGGTGTTTAGCACAGCCACTCCCTTGCTCAGTGATAATCTCTCTCTTGCTGAGGGTTTAATATACATAAAAATGCAGCTAAAATAAGAGATGGAGATGACAATCGTGTGGGAAGAACACGTGGAAAAGGCCTTTGTCCTCTGAGTAGTAGAAGGAATCTTCAAAATGGTTCTGATGATATATATGTAGGACAGAATTATTAGTGCCAAAGTGAACATCAGAGTAAACAGAGCATAGGAAAACCCCATTATCTCTAGGAATTGTGTTTCTGAACAAGAAAGTTGGAGTAGGGGGAAGTAATCACAGGTAAAATGGTCAATGATATTGGACCTACAGTAATCAAGCTGTAGCAGAAACATGAGAGTAGGGAAGATGATTAAAAATGAGGCCAGCCAGGAAGCAAAGACAAGCATCGTGCAGACTTTGCGATTCATGATGGTCATGTAGTGCAGAGGTTTGCAGATGGCGATGTAGCGATCATAGGACATGGCAGCCAGAAGGTAAAATTCAGTGACTCCCAGGAGAATGAGAAAAAATAACTGAGCTATGCAGCCATTAAAGGAAATGGTTTTATCTCCTGAAATAATGGTACCTAGGAACTTGGGTATACTGACAGTTGTGAATGAAACTTCTAATAGGGAGAAATTCCTGAGGAAGAAATACATGGGAGTCTGAAGATGAGGATCCAGCAGAGTAAGGGTGATGATGGTCAGGTTCCCAGTGATGCTGAGCATGTAGGTGAGGAAGAGAAAGATGAATATCACCACCTGGAGCCTGGGATCATCTGACAATCCCAGGAGGATAAACTTTGTTACTTCTGTGTGGTTTCTCATTCTTTTTTGCTTATTTTTTGTCTTATCAAACCTATAGGAGAAAGCACAAAGAAAAAAACACAAGTTTTAGTTTAATAAATATCTAAGTTTGGATCTGGAATTATTCTGAAATATCATATCATTTCCACCTTTAGAGTAAATGGAAAGGCACCTGAGGGTGACAATGATCCTTTAATTTCCTCTGTTACAGTGAAAAATACTTTAGTCAAAGTGGATTAAGACATCATTTTGTATCAAAACTTCAATGAGATGCCATTTTGCCCAAGTTAGAATGGTTATTGTTAACAAAATAAGCAAACCAAACAGCCCTGCCCCACAGATATACTGGTGAATATGTGGAGAAATAACTCATAAATTTTAGTTAAAAAGGTAAATTAGTAATGTATGGAGAACAGCATGGTGGTTCACAAAAAATTAAAAACAAAACTACTAGATGATCCAGCTTTTCCTCTCCTAAGCATATATTTAAAGGAAATGAGGTAAGCATATCAAATCTGTAGATGAATGGACAAAGATAATGTGGTACATGTATACTGGAGTATTATTCAGCTATGAAGAAAAACAAAATAATTTGCAGCAAATTAGTTGGAAATGGAGGATATATCTTAAGTGAAATAATCCAAATACAGAAAGTCATGTATCAAATGTTCTCTATTATGTAAGGAAACTAAGAAAAGTTGAATACTGAAAAGTAGAAATATTGATTTCTGGTGATTGGGAGGGAAAATGGGGGGAGTTGAATGGGGTGGATGGAAGGAAGAAGGGTGGTTGATCAATGCAAACTATGTGCATCTATTGAAAATCATACTGAATTCCATTAACATATCTAATTAATATACACACATAAAATGCATTTATAAAAAATAAGAAAAAATTATAGGTATAACAAAGATTGCAAGTGTTTGTAACCACATTTTTCTGATTACACTTATTATATCTTACCTTTCATAGATGTTCCTGCCACAGTTCTTTCCAAATAGAATCATCTTTAAGTCATTGTTCCAATGTAGGTAGACATCTCCCTTTATTAAAAGGATAAGAATCACATGATCACCTCAATAGTTGTAGAAAAGGTCTCTGATAAAATATATCACCCATTCATGTTTAAAATGCTGGAGAAACTAGGAAGAGAAGCAGCTTAACTCAACATTGTAAAGTCTATGTATGACAAACTCAAAGCCAATACCACACTGAATGGAGAAAAATTGAAATTATTTCCTTTAAAATCAGAAGCAAGACAAGGTTGTCTACTGTCACCATTCCTATTCAGTATAGTCTTTGAAAACTTGTCAGAGCAACTAGGCAAGAGAAGAACATTAAAGGGTTTCAAATAGGGAAAAAAATCAACTTATCTGTTTACTGACAACATGATCCTATATCTAGAAACCCAAAAATATCTACCAGAAGATTTTAGAGCTGATAAAAATTAATTTCTCAAGTGTCAGGATACAATACCAACATTCATAAATCATTTGCTTTCCTATACTCCAAGAGTGCTTCTCTTGAGAAAGAAATCAAGAAAACTATCCCACTCACAATAACCTAAAAAAAAAAACACCCCCCTCCAAAAAAACAATCACTCAAACAAACAAAAAAATATTGGAATTAATCTAACCAAGGTAGCAAAAGCTCTACAATGAAAATTATAGAATACTGAAGAAAAAAATTGAAGATCTTCAAAAATGGAAAGACCACCTATGTTCTTGGATTAGGCAGAATTAATATTGCCCAAATGGCCATATTGCCAAAAACAACACACAGATTCAATGCAATCCCCATCAAAATAACCATGGCATTCTTTACAAACTAGAAAAACAGTCCTGGAATTCATTTGGAAGAATAAGAGACCCAGAATAGTCAAAGCAATCCTGAACAAGAAAAGAAGGTTGCTGGAGGAATCTCAGTACTTAATCTCAAATGACATTGTAGAGCTATATTAATAAAAACATTATGATATTAGCATTAAATTAAAATATATGCAAATGGCATAGACTTAAAGACACAGTAATAAACCCACATACTTACAGCTATCTGACATGTGACAAAGGTACCCAAATACACTTGTTGGAGAAAAGATAGCCTGTGTCACAAATGTGCTGAGAAAACTATGCATCCATATGGAGAAGCATGAAACTAGATCTCAACCTCTCACACTGCACAAAAGTGAAAGTACATGAAAAAATGCTCACTATCTCTAGCAGTCAGAGAAATGCAAATCAAAACCACCCTAAGATACCATCTCACTCCAGTAAGATTGGCAGCCATTATGAAGTCAAGCAACAATAAGTGCTGTCGAGGATGTGGGGAAAAGGGTACACTTGTACATTGCTGGTGGAACTGCAAACTGGTGTGGCCAATATGGAAAGCAGTATGGAGATTCCTAGGAAAGCTGGGAATGGAACCACCATTTGACCCAGCTATCGCCCTTCTCGGTCTATTCCCTGAGGACCTTAAAAGAGCATACTATAGGGATACTGCCACATCAATGATCACAGCAGCACAATTCACAATAGCTAGACTTCGGAATCAACCTAGATGCCCTTCAATAGATGAATGGATTAAAAAACTGTGGCATTTATACACAATGGAGTATTACGCAGCACTAAAAAATGACAAAATCATGGATTTTGCAGGGAAATGGATGGCATTAGAGCAGATTATGCTAAGTGAAGCTAGCCAATCCTTAAAAAACAAATGCCAAATGTCTTCTTTGATATAAAGAGAGCAACTAAGATCAGAACAGGGAAGAAGAGCATGAGGAAAAGATTAACATTAAACAGAGACGAGTGGGGGGAGAGAAAGGGAGAGAGAAGGGAAACTATGGAAATGGAAGGAGACCCTCATTGTTACACAAAATTACATATAAGACTTTGTGAGGGGAAAGGGAAAAAAAAAAAACAAGGGAGAGAATTAAACAACAGCAGATGGGGTAGAGAGGGAATATGAGAGGGAAGGGGAGGGGGGATAGTAGGGGATAGGAAAGGTAGCAGAATACAACAGTCATTAATATGGTATTATGTAAAAATGTGGATGTGTAACCGATGTGATTCTGCAACTTGTATTTGGGGTAAAAAATGGGAGTTCATAACCCACTTGAATCAAATGTATGGAAGATGATATGTCATGAGCTTTGTAATGTTTTGAACAACCAATAAAAAGAAAGTGGATCAAAGACCTAATTTGGAATAGAACAAAAATTCTGCAACTACTAGAAGAGAACGTAGGGTTAACACTCCAACATGTTTGTGCAGCCACCAACGTCCTTAACAAAACCCCTTAAACTCAAAAAATAAAACCAAAAATCAATATGTGGAATGGCCTCAAATAAAAGCTTTTACATAGCAAAGGAAATGATTAAGAGCATGAATAGAAAGACTAAAGAATGGGAGAAAATCTTTGCCTGATTCTCCTCTGATAGGGGATTAATATCCAGAATATATAAAGAACTCATTATATTTAACACTAAAAACAAATAATATAATTAATAAATTGGCAAAAAAACTAGATGGACATTTCTCAAAAGAAGAAACACAAATGATCAACATGTAAAAAAGTTATTTAAAAACTCTAGTGATCAGAAAAAGGCAAATCAAAAGTACAAGAAGATTTAATCTTACTCCTGTCAGACTGGCAATTATGAAGAATCCAAATAATAATAAATTCTGGTGAGGATGTGGGGGAAAAGGTACACTCATACATTGTTGGTGGGGATGCAAATTAGTACAACCACTTTGGAAAGCAGTATGAGGTTTCCTCAAAAGACCAAGAATGAAACCACCATATGACCCAGCTATCCCACTCCTTGGTATTTATCCAAAAGAACTAAAATCAGCATACTATACCGATATAGTCACACCAATTTTTTAACAGTGCAATTCGCAATAGCCACGTTTTAGAAGCAGTGCAGGTCAACAATAGAATGAATTTTTAAAATGTGATATATATACATACATACATACAATGAAGTTTCACTCAGCCATAAAAAAAGAATGAAATTATGGCATTTTCTAGTAAATGGACGTAACCGGACAACACCACACTAAAGGACATAAGCCAGACTCAGAAAATCGAATGTTGGATGTTTTTTCATATGCAGAAGCTAGAGAAAAATAAGGGGAAAGATAAGGGGTCATAAAGATTTAGGGAAAATCAGTGGAGTACAGGAAGATGATGAGAGAGAGAGGGAGGAAGGATAGGAAAGGGGAGGAAATACCAAATGAATTTAACAAAATTACACTATGTACATGTATAAATATACCATAGTGAATTTCACCTTTATATATATATATATCTGTAAAGTACAAATTAATAGTAAACAAATAAATGAGTGAAAGGAAGACCAATAGAGGAAGGAGTATGGGGGTAGAGGGGAAGGAAAAGGAGAAGGGACACTGGGGACTGAAGTGGAATAAATTACATTTCTTGCTGGTATAACTTTGTCAAAATGAACCCAACTATTATGTACAACTATAATAAACTAATAAAACAAAAAACTTAAATTACTTTGAGAATTATTAAAAATAGGAAAGATAGATTATTTATATAAAGTGAGTGCTTTGTCCTTAGCTATCTATCAACTTTTACTACCACTTTTTTTATCAGCTTTTCCACTCCCACTACCAACCCATTGGAAGTCAGAAATACTGAAGCCATTGCCATGAGCAACCTCGGGTGTCAGAGACAGAGGGGGAGAAAGAAGTAAATAGCAATGTACCCTCTAAGGCTGAATGAGGTTTGTATCAAGTGAATCTCTTGCAAAATTTTATATTTTGTAGACCTGAGTGTGTTTTATGACCTTTGTGCCTCTTCTACCTAGTTTTCTTTCTAGTTAATAAATGTTATTATTATTGCTAATATTTGAGGATATCCTCACTTAAAAGGATAGAAAAGCATACCTTGAGAAAATTTGTTTTAATTATTTATTTTTAAAAAATGGTAAGTTTTTATGCTTTCATTTTTAAAAACAATATTTTGGTCAGGTGCAGTGATACATGCCTGTAATCCCAGAAACTCAAGAAGCTCACACAGGAGGATCAGAAATTCAAAGTCAGCCTCAGCAACTTATCAAGATCCTGTCTCAAAATAAAAAATAAAATGGTTTAGGGATGTGGCTCAGTGGCTAACTGAACCTGGGTCCAATTCCCAGTACCAAAATAAATAAATAATAAAAAATAAATTAAAAGGACTGGGGGTAGTTCACTTATAAAGCACCCCTGACTTCTATCCACAGGGTCATAGATATTTCCATAGAAAAGAATGAGGACATGAAATTTTGAATCCATTCCATTTTTTAAGTTAGAAAATTGCTTATTCCTCTGTGCTCAGCTTCCTCATCTAGAAAAATGTTTTTTTCTTCTGTACAAGTCAATCTCATAGGATGATTATAAGTATTAATTTAGTTAATACATGGGAAAGATTTGGAAAAATATTTAACAATTAATGAAAGCTGTATAGACTTCATTCTGTGGATAAAGTATTCCCTAACCCTGAGCCAGAAATCTTTGGTATTATGTGGGTGTCCTGTACAAAAGTCTATGTCTTAGATAAATAGAGTTTTGGGGTTTTTTTGTTGGGTTGTTTTTGTTTTTGTTTTGTTTTTGTGTGTGTATGTGTTTGTGTGTGGTTTGCTGTGGATTGAACCCAGGGTCTTGTGCATGCAAAACAAACACTTTACCCAGACCTAACTGAGTTATATCCCCAGCCCCAACTAAGCTATATCCCCAGCCCAATAATTAGCAATAAATATATTTAATACCAAGAAGATTGCATAATAACAACAGAGTAGGAATTACCTGATTACATCAGACCTATCTTTATTAGTTAAGGGATTTCTTAGCTTTGTGGCATCATCAGCCAGGATTTGGTCATTGCACATTAGGCATGTTTTTTCATGGCATTTCAACATTGGTATACATGGCCCAATTTGTTTCTCAGAGCCTCATTAATATTAATCTTTCTGGAAGGATTGTGAAGCTTGAAGACTAATACACACTCACATACACATATATGCATGCACTATAACTAGAATTTTGAGTAACATGTTGTAATGACACCCCAAATCCCCTTTCCATCACATAAGGTAAAATACTGATTGTACACTTACCATTAGAACCTTATACTCATTCCTCCCAACCCTTAGACTCTATTGAAATCTTTTGTGAATTCCATTATTCTGTGCATTCTTGAAAGTTAGGATTTTCAAGGCTATTTTTCAACATTTTCTAGTGACTAGCATAGGTATAGTCAATGTAAAAGAAACATTCATCAAGGTAATTAATATTGAGTTTGTTGTTGAATCAAATGCTGCCTTTAGGCACAGTTCCCTATTTTATGCTCTGTGCCAGCCTGGACAGTACTTATGTTTTATCTTTTCTCTTACAAGAGGTATTTCCCAACATTACTTACATTGCAAAGTATTCTTACATACTTGATCCAAATTTCTTATACTGAGTAAGTTTAAAACAAAATACAGGTAAAGGAAACTATGTTTCCTTGATATATAAGTTTAAAGAAAACATATTTTTCTAACATTTCTTTTATTCTCCTTTCAAGCTACTTTATTCCTGCTCTAGTAATGTCACTCTTACTGCTTCAGAGTTTGTAATTATAAGCAAGAGTTTTCCAGAACACCCTGAAGTGACAAACTACCTTCTCACTAAATAAACAAGTTTGGGTTTCTATTGAAGGGATTTCAATTACTTACAGATATGGAATACCTTTATTGTATAAATATATTTTACATTATTTTTTATATAGTAAAAAATATAAATGCTGGTTTTTTAACTCATTTCAACTTTATGTGTGTCTATTTCTACTTAAAGTTGCTATTAATATAACATTTTTGAATGATAATAATAATACCAGGACTTATTCTTTTTTTACTACTGACTAAAGCTGTGAAGGAATGTGGGAGGAGGTATGAGGGAAGACATCAAGAGGTACAGGAGGGGTTTATGAGAGCATCAAAAAAAGAACATTTCTATATAAAGTCTCTAAAGACCAGAGATAAGACTAAAAGAAGCTCTAGTAGCAGATGATCTCTAATCAAGAATTAAGGGTGGAATACTCTGCTTTTAATGTAAGAATACTTATGAAAATTCAACAGATTGTAATCATTTGCCAGTATTAAATAAGATTGATAAAACTGTGAACATTTATACAATTTTGATATTTAATAAGGTGCATGTGATTTTCAGAACCTTCAACTATTCCAAGGATTTATTTGTGTAGCAGATGAAGTATATCTTCAAACATTTAACTCAACATTTCAGTTTTCATATCTGATATTTTTTCCTTGCTTATGTTATTCAACTCCAATTTTCTTTTACCCATTACATAAAAATGACTTCTTACTTCTTATGCAAATATCTGACACATTGCTTTAGTCATTCAAAATAAAAATTAAAAGTGACATTTAATATTTGTGAAATAAGTTGGGGGCAACAAAACATGGTCAGGACTTTCCTATTCCTTCCAAATCCTACCATCAAAAAATATTTAAAATGACCTTCCAAATAGTTTAGATGAGATATGGGCAATATATTGGATACCCAATGTGAAAAGAAATTCTTACTAAAAGATACATTAAGTTTGAAGAATCAAAGAGATCCTTCAGAAGATCAAAGCGTTCTTTAGAGACCAAGATAAGAGACTTTTGTTCAATTTGATTTGTGATGTGTGTGTGTGTGTTATTTGTAATAATTGTTTTTGTTTTTGTTGCACTGGGTTGAAATTTTCCTTAGCAATGCAATGACTTTGAAAAGCTACTTTTTCAAGTGTTTCTATATTTACTCAATTCTCTCTTCTCCATCAAAACCCTCGCAGAGGTCATTAGAGAAATTCTATAGATCATATCTCCACAAAACGTACTTACAGATCGCGTTACACTCTTTCTTTCCACTTTCTGAATGTCAAGAGCTGTCCAGTGTCTAGGTTAACTCATTAGAGAACAGGCTAATTATTTAATTCAACATGTGGGCCACTCTAGCTCAGCTTCATAACCACAGTAAAATGCACTTCTGGCACTGCTTAGGCACTCTAGGTCCTGGGGCCATGCCATCCAGGGGGTTGGTTCCTTTGAGAACATCTGTCAGCATGAATAAAGCAAAGATTCCTCAGGAGAACAGATTGAGTAGTTGGAATACTTATTGAATTTTGTTTTTACTGTTTATCAAAATCATTAAGGTGGTTTTCTGTAAAGAAATGGGAATAATTTATATTTATTAATTTCAGTAATGATGGGCAGGTTCAATTCTCTATATTCAAACCAAAGGGAAAAGAGATTATCAAACCACATTTGATGATCATTTCATACACTCTAACACTCATAGCTGTAAGAGGTCATAACTTCATTTCATTAACTAGCCATCTATAATTTACACAAGAGAGGAAGAGGAAATGATGATAAAATTATCATATTAAAACATGATTAATTTATTATTTATGACATAAAGTATTTGTGTTTGTCAGAGAGGCCTAAGTTTAAAATACAAATGTGCCATGCAACGGATTTGTTACCTTGAGTTACTCAATTTCATTAAGTTTCAGTTTCTCTGTTGAAAAATGCAGTTGAAATTTCAAGTGTATTTTTGATAACTAAATAAATTATATAAACAAATATGCTCCATAAATCATGTGACACTTAGAATAGATGTTTTAATTATTCTATTATTCTTTTAACTAGAATTAATTCTCAACTCTGGGAGGGGTATTCAGAGTACTTTTGGTCAACTAAATGCATTATTTATTTCAGTGACTGAAAACTTACATTTTATCTCAATTAAAACATAAGTATGAAATTGTTGTCTTTATTCCTAGATAAAGTATTGGAGTTCAAAGATTTTTGTGTAACTTCCATAAATTCATACAACTAGCAAATGTCAACTATGATCTCAGACTCCCCAAAACTAAAGTATATTTTCCTAAGCACAGAATTACAAGTCTGTATTTAATTAAAAATACAGAGATGCAGATAGCAATTTCTGCTTTTATCAGTAAAAATGAACAAACTAATATAATAAAGAGCATACTAACCATTTTATGTGCTTTTTAATATATCATTTCAAAATGGAACCCAAATACATTCTTTTTAATATGATTAAATGTTGATTTTTAAGTATTGCATCAATGCTGAAATTTGAGTGTTCCTGTGCCGTCTGTATGTCCAACTTACCTCTGATTTTCATGTCATTTCAGTACTACTCAGAATGGCTGTTGAACAGTAAAAATATTACCCAATACTATTGTTGTGATCCAGGGAAACCAGAAGTCCTAAGAAAGTTTCCCTCTTTCTTCCATTGAACTTGTTTGATTTTTGTCATCAATGTTTTTATCTTTGTTTCTCCATTTCGTCCAGAGTGGATCTATTTTTTTTTGACTGTGGAAACTGAGAAGCAAAAATATAAAATAAAGAAAATATCAGAAGGTGTTTTAAAGTTGTTTAGCATGACTTCTACATAAATTTTGTGTAGCATGAACTACTTAATGTTTTATCCATGCTCTCTCCACTGGCTCAAGGGACCCATTCAGTGAAAATCACAAAAAGAATGTACCATACTCAAAGGAATATAAAACATCATACACTTTGGTACTGAAATTCAAAAAGGAAGCTTGGGGAACAGTGTCCAGTGAGACAAAGAAGAAAAATGATAATAGTCAAATGATAACAAACCAAGTCTGAAATTTTTTTCCCTTGATGATATTTTCTGGGATGGAAATAGCAACAAAACACAGAATCTTAATTCCTGCTGCAGATCTCTACGCAGTGCCCCATGACATTTTTCAAACTGAGCAACTGGTGTATTTCATTAACTGCATTCATTATATTCATTATTTTTATTCAGTATTTCTTTAATAATTTTTACTACCATTATAGTGCTCACACTTTATACATTTTTTTTTGCTTACCCCATTGCTCGACATCAGTGAAGAGTTTCTTCTTTTTATTGATTAATGTTGTAATTTATATAAGTATAATACTTTTTAAAAACTATTTTTTAGTTGTAGATGAACACAATACTTTTATTTATTTATCTTTATGTGTGCAGAGAATTGAACCCAGAGCCTCATACATACTAAGTGAGTGTTCTACACCTGAGCCACAACCACAGCCCAAGTATATATTTTGAGTTAATATATACCCTGAAAAAATAAATAAAATGATAGGGAAAAAAGTTGAAAAACAGTGCAGGTTTTTAGCAAAAGCTATGCAAAATATAAAAATAGGGCAAGGAGTGTTTTGTTCTTGTTGTTTTAAATAAGGTTATTATATTGATTATTATTGCTCAATGATCTTAAGTAACTAAACTCTTCAAAGCATTAATTTACACATTTATAAAAGGGACATAACCTCTTCTAATTTGCCATATGGCTGTGATGATTAAGTTAGATATGGGACAGAACATACCTAGTCCAAAAAAAGATATGCAATATGTGCTTTGTATAAGAGCAATTATTTTTTAAGAGATTTCATTCTTATCTAAAAAGAAAAAAATAAATATATATATAAATTTCTGCCAGACTTGCAGGTGGCATAAGAGCAACGAAGTCAACCAAAATATTTATTTTTATATGAATGTTTGAAGGAGAACATATAAAACTGCAAAGAACACATACTTTCAGCATAACTAAGAAACAGATAATATTTTAAACTTCCAGTTACTTTTAAGTGGAAAAAACAAATGCCCAAGTCCATCAGAGAATGGGAAGAATTGGACAGATACGGAAAACAGCACACAAAATAGTTTGTTCTATTTGAATATTTATATTCATTATTTTTATTCAGTCTTTAAAATAAATAGAACAAAATAGTTTGTTCTATTTGAACTATTTCATAGTTAATGTAATTTTAAAAAGGAAACTATACTAGTGACAGAGAACATAAACTTAAGATTATTAAAACACTAACAGAATGTAAAATATTTTCATTATAAGAATAACTAGCAAAGTGATTTAAATTCTCCAGTCACTGGTTTTCTAGTCAGATTATAAAGTGACAATTACGTGGGAACTACAGATAGGTTTAAAAGGTGAAACAACATAATCACTTGCAGATTAATTAAAACAGAACCCTGCACCTAATAGACGAAAAAGTAGACCAAACTCGTCACCATGTTGGCCCAGGCCCTGACTTCCTTAACAAGACCCCTAAAGCTCAAGAAATAAGATCAAAAATCAATAAATGAGATGAATTCAAATTAAAAAGCTTTTTCTCAGCAACAGAAATAATAATGTGAAGAAAGAGCTTACAGATTGGGAGAAAATCTTTACCACATGCACCTCCAATAAAGCATTAATCTCTAGGATATATAAAGAACTCAAAAAACATAATACCAAAAATACAAATAACCCAATCAATAAATGGGCTAAGAAATTAAACAGACACTTCACAGAAGAAGAAAGTACAATAAATCGGCAACTATATGAAAAAGTGTTCAACATTTCCAGCAACTAGAGAAATGCAAATCAAAACTACACTAAGATTTCATCTCACTCCAGTCAGAATGGCAATCATCAAGAATACCGGCAACAATAAATGTTGGCAAGGATGTCGGGAGAAAGGTACATTCATACATTGCTGGTGGGACCGCAAATTGGTAAAACCACTATGGAAAGCAGTATGAAGATTCCTCCACCATTTGACCTAGCTATCTCACTCTTTGGTTTATACCTAAAGAAATTAAAATCAGCATACTTCGGTGATGCAGCCACATCAATGCTTATAGCAGCTCAATTCACAATAGTTAAACTATGGAATCAACCATCCTTCAATATATGAATAGATAAAGAAAATGTGGTATATAGACACAATGGAATAATACTCAACTTTAAAAAATAATGAAATTATGGAATGTGCTGGTAAATGGAAAGAGTTGGAGAATATTATGCTGAATGAAATAAGCCAATCCCCCCCCAAAAAAACAAAGACCAAATGTTATCTATAATATGCAGATGCTAAATCATAATAAGGGGGCACTAGAGAAGAATAGAGTCACCTTAGATTAGATGGAGGGAAGTCAAGGAAGAGGAGGAGAGGGAATGTGAGGATAGGAAGGATAGTATAACAAAGCATACATTATTGCTGTGTGTGTGTGTGTCTGCATGACCAATTTGATTCCACAACATGATACATCAAAGTGCATAAATGCAGTCTACTGTCATGTATAAGTAATTAAAACAAACTTTAAAAAAATTACAGGAAGCTAAAGCCAAGAAACTTAGCACTGCAGGTAGCTTTGGTTTGGATATAGAAGGATAGAGGAGAAGTAAACATTGATTTCTCTGGTTGAAAATTCACCATAGCACTCATTCAGGTCAATACATACTTTCATTTGCTTCTATAAAATACTACCTTATGAACCAAGTGTTTGAAGCTTTGTTGCTGGTTCCTCAAAGTATAAATAAAAGGTTCAACATGGGAGGAACAGTAGTGTTGAGGAGAGCTACTCCTTTGGTCAGTGACGCTCTCTCTTTTTCTGAAGTCTTGACATACATGAATATGCAGCTTCCATAAAAGATGGAAATGACAATAATATGAGAAGAAAAAGATGGAGAAAGAGAAGTGATCAGTGACATTGTAAGAACAGAAATCTAACCAGAGGATAAGTATGAGTGGTGGGAAAATGGTCAGAAATCCTGCCAAGAACCAAAGACAAGAAGGGAGCAGACTTTCTTATTCATGATAGTGGTGTAATGCAGTGGCTTGCAGATGGCAAAATAGTTATCATAGGACATAAGAGCTGGAAGGCAAAATTCAGACACACCCATGGAGATGAAGAAAAATAGTTGACCTAAATTGTTATAGTAAATGCTCTTGACTTTGGTAATTATTGATTCCGAAAACTCCAGGGGTGGGAAATATTGGTTAATGTAATGCTATTTATTTATTTATTTATTGAAAAAATAAATGACAGTGGAATGAATACAATTCTTATTAAACATGTACAGCACAATTTTTTCATATCTCTGGTTGTATATAAAGTATGTTGACACCAATTCGTATCTTCATACATGTACTTTGGATAATGATGTCTATCACATTCCACCATCCTTGCTAATCCCCTGCCCCCTCCCTTTCCCTCTCATCCCTCTTCCCTACCTAGAATTCATCTATTTCTCCAATGCTCCCCCTCTCTACCCCACTATGAGTCACCATCCTTATATCAGAGAAAACATTCGGCATTTGTTTTTTGGGGATTGGCTGACTTCACTTAGCATTATCTTCTCCAACACCATCCATTTACCTGCAAATATCATAATTTTATTCTCTTTTATTGATGAGTAAAATTCCATTGTGTATGTATGCCATTTTTTTATCCATTCATCCACTGAAGGGCATCTAGGTTGGCTCCACAGTTTAGCTATTATGAATTGTGCTGCTATAAACATTGATGTGGCTTTGTCCCTGTAGTACGCTGTTTTTAAGTCCTTTGGGTATAGACCGAGGAGAGGGATAGCTGGGTCAAATGGTGATTCCATTCCCAGATTTCCAAGGAATCTCTATACTGCTTTCCATATTGGCTGCACCAATTTGCAGTCCCAACAGCAATGTATGAGTCATCTGGAAAAATAAGAGACCCAGAATAGCTAAAGCAATCCTTAGCAGGAAGAGTGAAGCAGGTGGAATCACTATGCCAGACCTTAAACTATACTCAGAGCAATAGTAGCAAAAATAGCATGGTATTGGCACCAAAACATACTGGTAGACCAATGTTACAGAATAGAGGACACAGAGACTAACCCACATAACTACAACCTACATCCTGGGAGCAAAATTTTACCCCTAACACATCAGATAGAGCACTAATCTATAGTGTATATAAAGAACTCAAGAAGCTAAGCATCAAAAAAAAAAAAAAACAAATAACCCAATCAACAAATGGGCCAAGGACCTGAACAGACACTTCTCAGAAGAGGATATACAATCAATCAGCAAATATATGAAAAAATGTTCATCATCTCTAGTACTTATATTAGAAAAAAAAATAAAAACAGAAACTTTCCCATAACTCAGGGCCCTAGAAAAGCCAGAGGAAACTAATTCTAAAATCAGTGAAGACAGGAAATAATTTTCAGATCTGTAATTAATATAATTCATAATAAAAAATACAAAATATAGATGCAGAAATGTTAGATATTTGAAAAGGTAAATATGATTGACAAAGCCTTAGCTAAACTAACCAAAAGAAAGACAGAAAATATCCAAATCAATGAAATTAGATATGAAAAAAGAGCTATCACCAAAGATACTTCAGAAATCCAGAAGATCTTTAGAAACACTTAAAGATCTATATTCCAAAAAACTAGAAAATCTAGAAGATATGGGAATTTCTAGGTATATGATGTACCCAAATTGAAATATGAGGATATTGAAAATCTAAACAAACAAATATCAAGGAATGACATTGAAGAAGCAATTAAAACCCTTCCAACAACAATAACAACAAAGCTCTTCACCAGATAGATTCTCAGCTGAGTTCTTCCAGACCTCTAAAGCAGAACTAATCACAATGCTTTTCAAATATTTTCATGAAATAAAATTGAAGGGAGCACTTCCAAATTTATTCTGTGATACCATTATCACCCTGATACCAAACCCAGACAAAAACACAACAAGGAATGAAAACCACAGACCAAATCTCTGCTGAAAATCAATGTAAAAAAAATCTTAATAAAATATTAGCACAGTGAACTTAAAAACACATTAAGAATATAGTAGACAATGATCAAGAGGGTTTCATCCCAGGGATGCAAGGTTGGCTCATCATATGCAAATCAATAAATATGATTCACCACATAAATAGAATTAAGAACAAGAATCCCAGAAACATTTTAATAGAAACAGAAAAAGCTTTGTCAAAATTCAGTAGTGATTCATGTTGAAAATAATGGAGAAACTAAGGATAGAAGAAACTTACCTCAACATTATAAAGGCTGTATATGGCCAACCCAAAGCAAATATTATACCAAACAGAGGAAAACAAAGCATTTCTTCTAAAGTCAGAAACAAGAGAAGGATTTTCACACTCAACACTGCTATTCAATATAGTTGTTGAAACTCTAGTCAAGACAATCAGGAAAGAGAAAGAAACTAAGGGGACATAAATAGTAAAAATGAAGCCAAATTATTTATTTATTAATGGCATGATCTTATATGTAGAATACTCTAAAAATCCAATAGATTTCTAGAACTGATACATAGAGTCATCAAGGTACCAGGATACATGATTAGCATACAAACATCAATAGCTTTATTATACTCCAAAAATGAATCTGATAAGAAAAAAAGAAATAGATCAGGAAAACTATCCCACTCACAATAAACACACACAAAAAAAAACCTGGGAATAAATCAAATCAGGGAGGTTAAAGACCTACCTTTACAATGAAAACTACAGAACATTAAAGAAAGAAATTGAGGAAGACCTCAGAAGATGGAAACACCTCCCATATTTTTGGATAGGCAGAATTAATATTTTCAAAATGACCATAATACCAAAATCACTGTACATATTTAATGCAATCTCTATGAAAATAACACTGAAATTCTTCACAGACCTAGAAAAAAATATCTTAAAATTCATTTGGAAAAAATAAAAGATCCGGAATAACCAAAGCAATGCTAACAAAGAACTAGGATGCTGGATTTATCATAATACCTGATCTCAAATTATACTACAGATTCATAAAAACAACAACAGTGTGGTATTGTCAGCAAAACATAAAGACCAATGGAAAAAAATAGAAGGCACAGAGATAAACTCATACAGATATAGTTATCTGATACTTGGCAAAGTTGCCAAAACATAGGTTGGAGAAAAGCTAGCCTTTTAAAAAACTGGTGCCAAGAACAGTGAATATAAATATATAATCTGAAAATAGGGATAATTCAAATCTTTCCTTTTCAATCTGTATTTATTTTATTTCTTTCACACCTCTAATTCTTCTTTAAAAATATTAAATACAAAAATATAAACCCAATAGGGACATAATAATAAAGAAAATACAGGCCTGAAACTGAGAAAACAACAAAACAAAACAAAACCAGACATATAGAACAATGGAACAGAAGATAAGACAGAGAGATAAAACCACAAAGCTATGGTCATTTGACTCATGACAAAAGTGCCAAAACATACATTAGGGAAAAGACAGACTCATTAATAAATGGTGCTGGTAAAACTGGATGTCTACTTGCAGAAGAAATGAAACTAGTTCCTCATTACTCACCTGCACACATACACAGACAAAAAAAAAAAAAGAAAGAAAAAGAAAAAAACAGGTCCAAGTGGATCAAAGACCTAGGTGTATGACCCAATAATTTGCAAATGCTATTTTAAAAAAACATAGGGGAAGACTCCAACATGTAGGCATAGGCACAGACTTCCTGAATAGGACCCCTATAGCTCAGAAAATACCAAAGATTGATAAATGCAGTCACATCAAACTACTACTCCCACAGATATAATCATAGAGCCTGGATGCTATAATATTATGAAGGTCCTTAAATATCCATGGTTTTTCCACTATCCTCATTTTAAGATGAATAAAATATGCCAAAATTAAGAAAAAGATCTTCCTTTAGATATTTGCTTTAAGTTTGCCTTACTTGAATCAGCCTTGTTGGAAATACATCCCTTGTAGCAGAAGAAATGAATTGTTTGCCAGCTTATCTCCCCACTTCAAAAAAGAACCAAGTGATTTGCAATTTTTTGGTTAATCAAATAAATACTAATGGAAATGAAAGATTCATAATGAGACAATAAAATGCATTTATTTAGTAAATCCATTTATTTATTTTGGAAAACGGCCTAAGAGAATTTTACTTTTCATACTTTAAATTTCATTTGATGCTGTAATCTTTTTGTATTACATTATTTGTTTATTCTAATTTGTTATACATGATGGCAGAATACAATTCATTTGATATTACACATATAGAGCACAATATTTTAAGTCACTAGTGTACACAAAGTATTTTCACACTATTCGTGTCTTCATACATGTACTTAGAGTAATGATGTGTAACTCATTCCACCATCATTCTTACCTCCTTGCCCCCTCCCTTTCCCTTGCTCCCCTTTACCCTATCAAAAGTTCCTCCATTCCTCCCATGCTCTGCCCCCATTGCATAACCATTATGAGTTAGCATCCTCATATCAAAGAAAATATTTGGCCTTTGGTTTCAGGGGATTGGCTTACTTTAATTACCATTATATTCTCCAACTCCATCTACTTACCTGCAAATGCCATGATTATATTCTCTTTTTATGCTGAGTCATGTTCCATTATGTATATATACCAAAGTTTCCCTATCCGTTTATCTACTGAAGGGCATCTGGGTTGGTTCCACAACTTAGATATTGTGAATTGTGTTGCTATAAACATTTATATGTCTGTGTCCCTGTAGAATGCTCTTTTTAAGTCCTTTGGGTATAAACCAAGGAGTGAGATAGCTGGATCAAATGGTGGTTCCATTCCAAGTTTTCCAAGGAATCTCCATACTGTTTTCCAGATTGGCCGGACCAATTGGCTGTCCCACCAGCAATGTATGAGTGTGCCTTTTCCACACATCTTCACCAACACTTATTGTTGTTTGTATTCTTGATAGCTGCCATTCTAACTAGAGTACCTAGAAGACCCAAAACATTCCACCAAAAATCTCCTAGAACTAATAAATGAATTCAGCAAGGTAGCTGGATATAAAATCAACACCCCAAAATCAAAGGCACTTCTGTACATCAGTGACAAATCCTCTGAAAGAGAAACTAGGTGTCATGTTTAAGTAATTAGAACAAATTTAAAAAAAGAAACTAGGAAAATCATCCCATTTACAATAGCCTCAAAAAATATATAATACTTGAGAATAAACTAAATGAAAAGGGGAAATATCTATACAATGAAAACTACAGAATGCTAAAGAACAAAATTAAAGAAGACCTTAGAAGATCTACCTTGTTCTTGGATAGGCAGAATTAATATTGTCAAAATAACCATACTACCAAAAGCACTATACAGATTCAATGCAATCCCAATCAAAATCCCAATGAAATTCCTCATAGAAATAGAAATATCCATCAAGAAATTCATCTGGAAAAATAAGAGACCCAGAATAACCAAAGCAATCCTTAGAAAGAACAGTGAAGTAGGTGGCATCACTATACCAGACCTTACACTATACTACAGAGCAATAGGAAAAAAAACAGCATGGTATTGCCAGAAAAACAGACTGGTAGACCAGTGGTACAGAATAGAGGACACAGAGACTAACCCACATAACTACAGTTCTCTTATATTAGACAAAGGAGCCAAAAACATACATTGGAGAAAAGATAGCCTCTTCAACAAATGATGCTGGGGAAAATGGAAATCCATATGCAATAAAGTGAGATTAAACCCCTCTCTCTCACCATGCACAAAACTCAACTCAAAGCGGATCAAAGACCTAGGGATTCAAGTAGAGACACTGTGCCTTATAGAAGAAAAAGTAGGGCTAAATCTTCATCATGTCAGAGTATGTCCTAACATCCTTAATAAGACCCCTATAGCACAAGAATGAAATAAAGAATCAATAAATGGGATGGATTCAAACTAAAAAGCTTCTGCTCAGCAAAAGAAACAATCAGTGAGGTGAATAGAGAGCCTAAAGAATGGGAGCAAATTTTTACCACATGCATGTCAGATAGAGCACTAATCTCTAGGATACATAAATAACACAAAAATCTTAACACCAAAGAAACAAATAACCCAGTAAATAAATGGGCCCAAGAACTGTACAGACACATCTCAGAAGAAGATGTATAATCAATCAATATATGAAAAAATTTCAACATCTCCAGCAATTAGAGAAATGCAAATCAAAACTACTCTAAGATTTTACTCCAGTCAGAATGGCAGATATTAAGAATACAAACAATAATAAGTGTTGGCAAGGATGCGGGGGGCGGGGGAGGTACACTCATACACTGCTGATGGAACTGCAAATTGGTGCAGCTAATATGAAAGGCAGTATGGAGAATCCTTGGAAAGCTGGGAATGGAACCACCATTTGACCCAGCTCTTCCACTCCTAAGTCTATACCCAAAGGACTTAAAAACAGCATGCTACAGGGACATAGCCCCATCAATGTTTACAGAACCACAATTCACAATAGCTAAACTGTGGAACCAACATAGATGCCCTTCAGTAGATGAATGGATAAAGAAAATGTGGTATATATACACAATGTAATGTTATTCAGCATTAAAAGAGAATAAAATCATGGCATTTGCAGGTAAATGGATGAAGTTGGAGAATATAATGCTATGTAAAGTTAGCCAATCCCAAGAAAACAAATGCCAAATGTTTACTCTGATTTAAGTGTGCTGATTCATATGTGGTGGGATGGGGAGAGGCATGGAAGGATTAGATGAACTTTAGATAGGGCAAAGGGGAAAAGGGGAGAGAAGGGGAGGGAGGGGGCATAGGGTTAGGAAAAAAAAACAGCAGAATGAGATGCATCATTACCCTAAGTACATGTATAAAGACATGAATGGTGTGACTCTACTTTGTATACAGAGATATGAAAAATTGTGCTCTATATGTGTATATGTGTATATGAATTGAAATGCATTCTGCTGTCATATATAACAAATTAAGATTTAAAAATGAAAATAAAACTGTATTTCTTCATAAGTCATATTACCAACTTCTTGTTTTTAAAAACAGTACTTTATTATATTGCTTGCAGACCACTTGAAACACCAAAATCAATAAAAAACACAAAATGGGAATATTTGGCACTGAGTATACCATGAAAAGGACACTTGTTTAAGTGATGAGATACAAAGCAAGAATTAGAACATCATCTTGTTTAATCTCCCCTTGGAATGTGCATGATGCATAGCTCAAATGTATTTTTTTTCCTGCTCTGAGCAGTTCCCTAAATGACTGAAATTGACCCACGTGTTAATTTGAGGATTTTAAATATACTTTAGTCAATTGGCAAATTTTCAAGTACAAGGTCAATCAACAATGTAGACTGATTTTATGTGAAATAAATACTTACAACATCAGTCCTCACATCTGGAGTTCAGCCTAGCATTCCTGATTTATTTAGTTATAATTTCTTTCCTTGGTAAGGAAGACCCTTACTATGGATATGAAAATATATTCACTTTGTCTAAATCTCATGAACATTGAGAAATTCAGAACTGTTAATGTATATGCTTGTGAGAAGTAAGTTTTCCACCCATAATAAAGAGCAGCTAATGATTTTTTCCTTCAGTCTCAGTTACCTCATCTCTCAAAGTCTCTCATGTAGCCCCTTTGTGTATAACCCACATAACCTCTCAATTCTGACAGCAACTGATTTGTATTCTATCTATAGTTTTAGCATACTTGAATGTCATACAAGAGGAATCATATAAAACACAGACTTTTGGTTTGCATTCATTCACTTAGTATAACTGTGTTTTATTAATGTCAATTACGAATCCATAATTGGCTTGTCCTGGTCCAAGTACTATTCCATGATAGAGATGTACCACTCTTGTGTTTCCATTCACCACTTTATAGCAACCATGACTAAAGATATTATGTGCATTAACAGAGATGTGTTTGTGTAAATACAAGGTTTAATTTAACTAGGAGAGGGATTGCTCTTTTTTGTTATTAAGTGTATATTTAACACTATAAGAAAATATCAGGCTGTACTATTTTATACTCTGTCAACCATGTGTGAGAATCTCTTGCTCTTGCTTCATCTTTTTTCAGGTTTTAGTAAGGATTTTTCTGCTTGTTTGCTTGTTTGTACGTATTTTTTTAATTTTAGTCATTCTAATGGATAATGTGGTAGGAGTTCATTGTGTTTTAATTTTTGTTTCCTGAGGACCAATAATATTAAGCAAATTTTATTTGACATTTGACATTTCTGCATTGTCTTTAGTAAAGTTTGTATTCAGATATTTAGTCATTTTAAAAAACCTGTTTTCAGTTTTTTTTCTGTTTGGATAATTATTTATATATTCTGGATATATAGCTTTTTTATTTGTTAATGTAGACTACCAGTGCTTCATTATTTAATAGAATCATTGGTGATTTCAGACCAAATCAAGTTAATTAAGTGGTCACAGATTTTTTTTCTTTTGTTGTGAATTTGTTTCCTGAATATAATTTTTATATCAAATAATATTTAAAGAGAACAGAATTTACTCTATGTAACTAAATACAAAACTTTTAATGTACAGTAATAATGGCTTAAGGAATTTTCAGGAAGTTTGAGGACAGATTTTAGGTCAAAGTTTCTGTAATAACCTCAAAGACACTTCACAAAATTGAGTCTCCATGAAAAGTTGCTCCTCAGCAATATAGTGCTATTACTGTAAGCTCTGAGTTCATCTTCACCTACTGTGAAGATTCACATTTTTAATGAGTATATATGGTTGGCAGAATCAAATGCCATTTACAACTGAAAATGTAGTTCTTACAGTCTCTGCTAGAGATAAGCACATTTGAAGAATTTGGGAAGATGCCAAATAAGCAAATACATAAAATGCTTTAAAATTTTATCTCTTAGAATGTAATTTGCATGAATAAATTAAATAAAATTTATTACAATCTCTAATTTATAGATGAGAAAGCTAGGATGTTGCAATTGTGGTTAAGGAGAACCACATTAGGTAGAACCACATTAGGTACCGTACAAAGACAGTTGTCCTATTAACACTAATAATCTTCATACAACTGAAATATTTTTTGAGTAAGTTGTGTGTGAATGGTTGTATGCTGTTAAATTATAATTGGCATTGTTTAAGATAATATTAATACTTATACTTCATTAAGCAGTTAGAAAGGTAGTGGCACATTTGTAAGAACTTTTTAAGCCTCATCTTAAGAAATATTCACAGCTACCCTCTGAAAAAATTTCTGCTCCTAATTTTCATGTGGGAAAACTGATAATTGAGAGTTGAGGTCATTTGCCTAAGATCATCATGGAAACAAAGAGTATTTCCTAAGATCACACAGAGTAATCCAGGAGTGAGACAGAACTTTCCTAAGTTAATCATATTGTTGAGTGTCATTATGATATATCACTATTGTCTCTAAGGAAACATTTCAAGTTAAGAAAACAACAACAGAAGTGTGATACCTAAGAGAATCTGATCATAGGAATCCAACTAGCAATACCAGATAAGAATCCAGCTGTGACAACTGTGACCCTCTGAGATGACATGGGCAGGCATTCCTGTGCCGTGATTAGCTGCTAACAATAAAACAGGCCTGCAACTTACATAGACCCTACCCACCAGAAGAAACAGAGATTCTGGTTTTGTTTCTAACTCTGGTTTGAATACTACAATAAACCCTTTGAGAGATAATAATGAACAAATGTTTTCATTACTGGACAAATTACATGGATAATTAAGATAAATGAGATCTCAGTATTTAGTAAAAAAATATTCTCAAATTGGTAAGCCTTCTGCATCATTCTTACACACTTATGTGATCCTATAAAATAAAATCAATATATCCATCTTTATTTAGCAATATATCCAATGATATAGATGGAGTAATAAAAAAAGTGACTTGGGCTTGGGGACTGACACACAGGAGACTAACAGTAAACAATTAAATATTCTGGAGAAAATTAGAAAGAATAAAATTTTGGAGAAAATCAGCAGAAAGAGATGTCGGACATGATAAATACCTGATGGAGAGTGACTAAGTAATAGTCATGAGGGAGATAATGAATTATCAACCACATATTGTATGGCTATGGCTGAGGCTGGTGGTATGAATTCAGTGTTCAATACAAATATGACAGAGTCTTGCCCACGAGACAAAGGAAAATAGAATACACTGAAAGTGTATCACAGTTACCATGAATACATACATTATATCTGAACTTAGCAACAGAAGAGTCAGGGAATCCAGAGTTTCTTTGACTACAGTAATTTTATGTGTTGTCCAAGAGATTTAAGTTTAATTCCTAAGGAGCAATTTTCTCCAGAATATTTAATTGTCTAGGGTATGATAATTTCCATAGAAATACCCACAATTCAAGTGTGATGTTTGGATGTGCTCACTTAGCAGGATTGCCTTGTGTGCTTTCACTTCACAAGGTTTCTCCCCTCCTCCAGGAGTTGCTGGGGCAAACTCTCCAATCAAACCTTTCTTAAGATATGCATTGGCCACATGTAGTTACTTATTTCCTGTGACTGTCTACATTCTTTAAAGGGGAGACAAAAAATACTCACTTCAAGGTACTGTTATAATCTTGGAGGGATCAGTAAAATCTTAATATAGATCAAAATACCAAATTCACCTAAAAAGTATTGGTTTCATTTGTTTCTCATAATAGATTGACTCAAAAAAAAAAAAAAATAGAGAGCCGCCCCCTCCCGCTGCGCTGGCAAGGTAGAAGGAACTGTGACCATCCACAGAGCAGGCCCAGCGGCCTGCTGAGAGGCAGAGCCGCCCCCCACCCCCAGCGCCTGCCAGGTAGGCGGAACGGTGACCACCGGCAGAAAAGGCCCAGTGGCCCACGGCTGAACAGAGCTTCCAATCACTCCTGTAAGGTAGGCGGGCCTGCGACCCACCAGCAGAAGAGGAGCAGCGGCCTGCTGAGAGGCAGATCCGCCCCCTCCTCCCGCGCCTGCAAGGTAGACGGAACTGTGACCACCAGCAGAACAGGCCAGACCTGCAACCGATAGACAGAACAGGCCCAGTGGCCTGAGGAATGGTAGAGCCGCCCTCCGCCCCCCACGCCTGCAAGGTAGGCGGACCTGCGACACACTGGCAGAACAGCCCCAGAGGCCTGCAGAGGGGCAGTGCCGCTGCCTGTGCCTGCAAAGTAGGCAGAACTGCGACCACGGACAGAACAAGCCTAGTGGCTCGCAGAGGAACAGAGCCGCCGCCCACGCCTGCAAGGTAGGCGGACCTGCTACCGACCGGCAGAGCAGGCCCAGCGGCCTGCCGGCGTGGTAGGCACCTTGCCCCAATTGGAGGTGGGGCAGAGCCGCCGCCCGCACCTGCGAGGGAGACTTTGCAACTATACAAGGACCCAATATAAACGTATATAGGGGGGGAAAAAGCACAACAGTTTCACCAAGTAGA
>NW_025999853.1:50333381-50383870 GCF_001458135.2 Marmota marmota marmota | reverse complement strand
AAAAAAAAAAAAAAAAGCTCTCATGCCTATAAACCTAGTGGCTCAGGAGACTAAGGCAGGAGGATTGCAAATTCAAAGCCAGCCCTACCTAGCAAGGCTCTAAGAGACTCTGTCTCAGAGTAAAAATTTAAAAAGGGCTGAGCATGTGGCTCAGTGGATAAGCACCTCTGGGTTCAATCTGTAGTCCACCCCACCAAAATGTAGCTCTTTCTTAGAAAGCATATGAAAGGAGTAATTACTATTTCCTGCTTTCTATTCATTTCCTCATGATTGACCACATGCTTCATCCTTCACTTTTACAACTTTGGGTTATTTATAATCATGGTTCTCTTTGCCCAGAATATCCATATTCATTACATTTGTATTTACTGATACTCCCTCCTGAATAATGCAGATGTTGTGAATAACCCCCGCCCTTTACATTGATATAGCACTTGGTATGTTTTTATAAAAATTAATTCTATAAATGTCTAGCATTTTAAGTATAGCGGAGATGGTATTATCTTATATACTTAAATAACTGGCATGTACTTTCAATTCTGTTGTTTTAAAAATATGTTTAGAATAATGTCTGAATCATCACAATCACTTAAAAATTAGGAAGAGCAGGAATATTCTTATCTTGATTGTAGAATATGTTAATACCCGTATGTAGATGTTGAGGTAAAAAGACATAGTCTATGCATAATCGCTTATTTTATTATTTATGAGATGTTATCCCAGATTGTTTAACACATATTATTTCACAATTTTCCTGTTTTACACATGAACTTCAATAAAAAATTAAATCCCAATATTTTCTGGATGTAAAATGAGAAACACTTTAAATAGTTTGACATGGCCTAAAAATCTAGGTATAGTTGATATAACTTTTTTTTTCAAATAAATCTAGGGGAATAATATACATGGACTGGTACATTGGTCAACTGAGTGGAAGATGAGTTCATGATTTATGATATGAGTTGAAGCCAGATATAGCTATTGGGAAGAGTTTTGCCACTGCTTTGAGAGCTTTGTGATCTTATTCTCATTTTATATTGAAGAAACACTGGGGTTTGTTATTTGATTTAAGTCCATGCAAAAAGCAAACAAGAAAGCTGTGCGATTAATACATGTTAAATTATCTAAGTTATTATCTTTTAAATCTTTTTAATCAAGAAATAATGTGATTCTTTTTAACACAAAATATGTGATAAGAATGAAAACTAAAGTAACAACAAAAGAAGACAAGATTTATCACAGGCTTAGGACAAAAATGAGCTCACATTTACCAATTATTGTGGAATTGATCATAATTCTGATAGGGTAAAAAGCACAAAATCCAACCTTCTATCATCATCAATAACATTGCCTGGACTATTTTTCTGCATGTGAATTTTAGACTGTTTAGAGAAGAATCACTCTTTTTTTTAACAATAGCCCCCAAACCTGTCATAACATAATTAAGCATAATCTGAATAATTATAATAGAAATAATAGAAAGTTCTTTAAAAATTGTGTTTCTTATCAGAAACTTCTAATACATTATTTCAAATGAAAATCACTATATTATAAATATATAATCTAACTCGTGATATGAGAGAAGTAGACTTGTACCATAATTGCCAACTATAATGTCTGAAATATTGAATTATCAATGTCTTTTTCACTTTGTTTATTCATGATAAATTACAAATAACACTACTTATTTCCTAAGGGAATTTTTTTTTATTTCATTTTTGTAGTTGTAAATGGACAGCATGTCTTTATTTTATTTGCTTATTTTTTATGTGGTGCTGAGGATCAAACCCAGTGCCTCAAACATGCAAGGCAAGTGCTCTGCCACTGAGCTACAGCCCCAGCGTCTCAAAAGGAATTTATAAAATAAATATTGCATATGCTTTGCTTAATACAAAATAGACAATGTGGAATAATATCACAAATGTTATATCTTGTCCCTACTGTTAAAAACTATAAACTCATTTCTAGACTCTCACTTTCAGTTCTCCATAAACTCTTGCCAATTTATCATTCATTTTTATTAGTCATTTTTTCATGTGTAAGTTTTTATTGGTGCATATTAATTACACAGAATAATTGGTTTCATTGTGTTATTTTGTACATGCGCATAACATGAGTTAATCAAATTAATTTCATTTTTCTTGATAGGTTTTACATTTTCTGTCCTCTTTCTCACATATGTATAGAATTTTTGGAGTTACTTAATATACCTAAAGAAAAATACCTCTGACTAATGGAGACTATTAATTGTACATTCCTAATAAAATTGTTGAAAGAATTAAATGTGCCCCCTAGGTTTAATTGAAAAAAAAAAGTCATATCAACAACTACACCCTATCTATTCTAGGTGATGTCAAAATGTTTCAAGAATTAGTCTACCTGACTAGCTCTGTGGCAGGCTTGCTGAGATATGTGGCCAGGGGCAGCTAGTGCAGAGGAATGCCAGGCAGAGCAGGGCAGTGTATGGCCAGTGACAATGACCAGCAAGACTGGGCAGTGGTGCCTCATGGAAAGCAATGCTGGGGTCTTCACCAAGCTCATTGGAGCTCATTAAAGAATTTGGTTGCTAAGGGGCCCAAGTAGAAGAAATATGCAGTTTAGAGCCTGAGAATTTTGAAAAAATAAAGCCAGTTCATAGTTTAACTTTCCTTTTCAAGTGCCAGCCAGAAGAACCAGCAGGCTCTGCAGTTCAGTATGCCAGACTTAACATGGTATTTTTTACAAAGCAGATAATTAACAATACATGTGTTACTCAAGGCATTGGACGTGTGTATTGAACCATACCCATCAATGTGTCTATTTAGGAGAGACATTATAGGAGTTTAAAATTTTTTCACCAAGATTTGATGCAGCTATGAAGGGTTTGGCCCTGAACAATTCTGATGTGATTCAACAGATACACCACAGTTTTGCCAGACAGCAAATGTTTGAATTTGCTGCAAAGACATCAGCCAAAGAAGATGTTTTTCATTTTGTCAGTTATGTAATTTTTAATGGAAGACTGTAAGAATTAAATGGATTAAGAGAAGGACCCATTTATTTAGGTGTGTGTAATCAATATGTCAGGATCAGCACAGTACAGCCAGTCGTAGAAAAAAAGAATATAAAAGTACAGTGAAGGTGAAATTTGCTTTAACTTAATGGCTACGTGACTGACAGAAAAATAACATATAAGCAGAAGATAGCAGAGTTACAAAGACAACTTGCAGAGGAACCTAAAGAAACAGATCAGGATAGTAATATGTTAAGTCCTATTCTATCAGAAGTTGCCCCAAATCCGATGCTTACTGCAGAAGTACAAGATTAAAAGATACAAGATTGAATCCCAGGGATGAATCCTACTTGATCATGGTGCACAATTTTTTTGATATGCTTTTGTATTCGATTCGCCAGGATTTTATTGAGAATTTTTGCATCTATGTTCATTAGAGATATTGGTCTGTAGTTTTCTTTCTTTGAAGTGTCTTTGTCTGGTTTCGGGATCAGGGTGAGGTTGGCCTCATAGAATAAATTTGGAAGAGCTCCTTCTTTTTCTATTTCTTGAAATAGCTTGAAAAGTATTGGTATTAATGCTTCTTTGAAGGTTTTGTAGAACTCCGNTTATTAGCTAATACCTCTTGTAGAAAAGGCAAAAGAAAAACAGAATTCAAAGAAAGCTCAGGAAACCAAATGAAGAGGATGCTTTGGTACATCTACACATTTCTGCTTCTGTACTTATTTTTATGACACTGTTAAGTATAAGAAAACTTTGAGCAACATCCTAATTGACACAGTGCACATTGGGCAACAGTACCAGTCTGACTTGTCTTTAATGCATGATTAATAAACTTTTTCCCTACCTGCATCATGTGCACGCAGTGCATATTAAATAAAAGTGATACATTCATTTTATATCTGATCAGTTGATTTTTAACACAAGTGTCAAAGCAATCAAACAGAAAAGGAGAGTCTTCAACAAATGGAGGTAGAATAGTAGAGCTTAATATCCACGTGGAAAAAAATAAATCACGAGCCCCCTACCTCACAAAAATGAACTTAAGTTGAATCATAGATATAAATGTACTTGCTAAAAATATAATTTTTTTTCAAGAAAACATTGGTGAATATCTTTGTGACCTGGGAGTAGCCAAAGGTTTCTCAGGTCATATAAAGCATTAACCATAAAAGATCCAGAATTAGGGTTCATCAAAAATTAAAAACCTGTCATTAAAAGACACCTTAGCGAGAGTAGCTTGTATAGAATGACATCTTTAAACTAGCTTTATAAATTTAGGTTAATAAGTATACGGATTTTATTCCTTTGATTTAATTATCTTTTTTTAAAAGAGAGAGAGAGAGAGAGTTTTTTTAATATTTATTTTTTTAGTTTTCGGTGGACACAACATCTTTATTTTATTTTTATGTGGTGCTGAGGATTGAACCCAGCACCATCCCCTGCATGCCAGGTAAGTGCGCTACCGCTTGAGCCACATCCCCAGCCCAAGATTTAATTCTTATAAAGTCCATGATAGAATTTTTTCATAATTTAACATGGTTGATCTGCTTCTTCTTTCATGATTGCAAATGTATTGTGACATCATAGTTTTTTTCTGCTTGTGACTAAAAATGTATGAATTGTTTAAAAAACAAAAAATAATTTGTCTACTGTATAATAATACTGAAAAACTTTATTTTATCTCTGCTTTCCTCTTCTTACTACTTCGTCTCTTTATTGTCATAATTATTTTTATTATTAACACTCACGTTTAATACCAGGTAAGAATGAAAATTTCTAAAGTCCACATCTATCCTGATCCTCTTTCTATCAAACTAAATGCCCTTTGTCTGTTCCAAAGCAAACTACTTCTATTTAAAATCATAGTCATTAATCCAGATATTCACATTTGCCCAAATACATTTGAATAAAATATTTGAAAAATTAGAAAATTCTGAAGCAATATTTAGAATTATCAAATTTATTAAGAAGAGAAATTTTAACAAGGACATGGGAGGGGAAAAAAACAACAACCTTAAGTAAAGGAAAGTTTTGAGATGTTATGCCTAACATAAAAAAAACATTAACAAGAAATTTATTTTTCTTTCATTACTAATACTTTCATTTACCAGAGAGAAGCATCACTTTCTGGATGGTGTCCTTAAAGGCTTGCTTCACTTGCTGATTCCTCAGAGTGTATATAAATGGATTCATCATGGGAGCAACAGAGGTATTGAGAATAGCAACTCCTTTGGTCAATGATGCTCTTTCTTTTGCAGAGGGATTAGCATACATGAATATGCAACTTCCATAAGAGATGGAAATGACAATCATGTGAGAGGAGCATGTAGAAAATGCCTTTTTTCTCTGACTGGCAGAAGGGAGTTTCAGAATTGTCCTCATGATGAACATGTAGGATAGAATTATTAATGCCAAAGTGAAAAGCAGAATCACTATTGCAGAATAAAATCCAATCACTTCTAGGAGCCATGTATCTGAGCAGGATAATTGCAATAGGGGGAAATAGTCACAAGCAAAGTGATCAATGACATTGGAGCCACAGTAATCTAACTGGAGAAAAAGAATAACTGGTGGGAAGATGTTTAGGAATCCTGCCAGCCAAGCACAAAAGACAAGCAATATGCAGACTCTCTTGTTCATGATGGTAGTATAATGCAGGGGTTTGCAGATGGCTACATAGCGATCATAGGACATGGCTGTTAGAAGGTAAAATTCAGTTATACCCATGAAGATGAAGAAAAACAACTGAGCTGTGCAATTATTATATGAAATTGTTTTGTCCTTAGTAATAATTGTGCCCAGGAATCTAGGGATACATACAGTTGTAAAGGTGATTTCCAATACAGAGAAGTTCCTGAGGAAGAAATACATAGGAGTCTGTAGATGAGAGTCCACCAAGGTGAGAGTGATGATTGTCATATTTCCAGTGACACTCAATATATATGTGATAATTAAAAAGAGAAAAATCACAACCTGAAGCTCTGGGTCATCTGAGAGCCCTAGTAGAATGAATTCTGTGGGTACAGTGCGGTTTTTCATTCTCAATCCTTTTTCCACCCCTTTAGAACATAAAATGTATGTTCCCCTATAATGTAAAAATATTAGCATGAGATTGAAGATAGGACAAAACACTTTACAAAGATTCATAAAGATGAGTTTTATGTAAAATAAAATAAAACTTTGTGTTCACCAGTAACCCCCTCCCATTTCCATTGTATCTTACATCAAAATAACTTGTGTTACCAGAAGTTAAATATTGATCTCTCTTCATTGAAAATATACTGTTACAGGACATGGGTAAAAGGTTACAATGATAATATTTAAATAGAAGCTATTTCTTCCAGTATTTCTTTGAAATTATGTTTCTATTTATTTATAAAAATATTTACTTTGTAAAACACATGAATATATTGCAATATATTAATATATTTTCCTTTCCTCAATATTACAAAACTAATCTAGAATACAGCATGATAAAATAAGAGTTTGAAAGTCTTCGAAGTTTATTTAGGCTTACCTTCAGGTGTTATATTTTGAGTAACTCAGTCCCATGTAGCTTAGGCAACTTTTACAGGTTTAACAACCAGTCACTGTAATAATCATCTCACATTAGAAAGTACATGTTTATTCATGGAAATGTGTTAGCATCCTCTCCTAACTTTCCTACTTCAAGGTTTGGCTAATGCAATTACTTTCCTTTCCTCATTTACTTTTCTAGTAAAAGGAACAAAACAAATCATTGTCTAGAATTTAATTCATAAAATGCATGATTCAATCATTTTTACAATATTGCTGTAGCAAATGAACAATTGGATAATCAAAATAACATTTACTGGGGAGAATATATTCTTTCAGATAGAGAATGTCCTGTTTAAATATTATTTCCATCACAGAATAACATGTAACCATAGGGATAAAAATTAAAAATAAAATTTAAAAAAATCCACGCGTTTCTGTGTTCTTGTCTTGGGACCCCATTGATGGTATTATCAGTAATAAATAACAAGTAATTTTGTTATTCTCTATCATAATACATATTACATTTAATTTATACATTTCAAAATACAATTATAAAATTAGAACACTTTTAATATTGAAAATTAAATAATTGAAGAATAACAAGCTTACTTTCTGGTATTTCTTGATGATCAAGTCTGAAATTCTACCACCTGGGTTTCTTAAATAGTCATATTTCACATCTGGCCAAATGATTCAGCAATATATTTGATTTCCTTTGTACTCTCAAAACAAATGTGGTGATTTAACCTTTCCATGGATCTCTGAAATTTCGTTCACTTTAATTAGAGACCAGTCATATTTGACCAACAAGAATATTAATTCTTTTTACAGTAAACTTGTTGGAACATTTTACATTACAATCAATCATACTTTTCTCTGTCTCACAAGATCCATGTGTAAACAGAGTTAAGTTTACATTAACTAAAGTACTCTTCCATTTGTTCTTTCCATACAATACAAAATACTTTTTAAAAACTTTTTTTCTGCATTTACACAAACGTTTTAAATAAATATTTTGCAAACCTATAATCCTACATGCATATAACATTTTCCTTAGTCTTCAGAGAATGTTACATTTTCCTGCAAATGCTGATTTGAACAATATAAAATAAGAACTATTTCAATCTATGTATGATATAGAAGTGGAGTTGTGTTATTTTTATCTGTCTCTTATTACCTTGGGAATTCATTAAGCAAACAAAGAATGCCAAGAAGGGTTATCATTTAAAAAAACAGATTTATCATTGACATTAGTCTTTTTATTAATATTAAAAGAAAATATAAAATGTATTAATGTTAAAAACACAAGTATATAAATAACATGTGATATTGGGTGTATAAAAGTTGGATTTAGAATTTGATTCTCCTATGGTTGTTTGAATTCATTAAAAAAAAATATTTTAGTTGTAGTTGGACACAATACCTTTATTTTATTCATTTATTTTTATGTGGTGCAGAGGATCAAACCCAGGGTCTCGCACGTGCAAGACCAGCACTCTACCACTGAGCCACAAACCCAGCCCTGAATTCATATTTTTTACTTTGAGAAATTCTGGATCTATCTTCAGGAATGTTAGCATATTTGTATCTCTTGAATTTTGGCAACTCAGTCAAATCTTCCTTACAATAACACAGGGAGATGGTAGAAAACACTACTTGAGTTTCTAGTCTGACTTAAGAGTCTTCCGAAATGGCCAGTGTTAAGGATCTATGATGAGTTTTATCCCTCTATCATCATTTACATTTAGGGAGAGACTTCCTATGCCTATAACTAATGTCATAACAATATTTGCTAAAAGTTGCATTTACTCCCCTTCATTGTATTGTATACTTTCATTGAACTGTTGCTTATTGTTTTACATATGACATCCTCTTACTGCAAGAATAGTTATGAAGCAAGAAAATAAATATTTAGAAATCTGGTATTAAATATTTAAAATTATGTATTAAAATTGTTCTGCATTGAGGGATATAAATTTATAACTAGAAAAGTATAATACTCATACATCATACATAAGTTTATATATAACACACATTTTCTATTTAACAATTTCCTCATTTTTTTCATATATAACAAGTGTGCAAAGCATGTGTTTATTAAATTTCAGAAGTGCAACCGCTGATGGATTGGAAAATGAGATGATCTGAAAGTGGGACAGAGGAGAGAAGAGAGGGAAAGTTGAGTAAACCACTAGTTAACTCAGAAAAATACAATGGTATTGAGTTGTGTTGAATTTATGATTGATACACATTATGAAAGGCATTGAAATGACTGATTCAACATATTTATGTATAAATAGTAAAAACTATTTCCTATCTATGAAAACTGCATTCCATGGCCTATGTTAATTGCCCTATTTTTCTCTGTAAACCCTTTAACAGTAATAAATATAGCAATCATTGTTTGAGATTTATTGATTATCAGGTATTGACCAAATATTTTGCTTATCCATTTTTTCTAAACAGAACAAAAACCATATGAGGCAACATATATTCATATAAATGCTTGAGAAAGAAAGAAGTTAAGAAGTTAGTTAAGTATCTAATCCCCATCATTTGTATATTTGTCAGCAGTGTAACCTTATTGATATTTTTAGAGGACAAATAAGATGAATCTCTTATCAGACAAAGCATAGCATTTTATGTAAATATCCTATTATATGTGCTTCTTTAAAATCTTTTCTCAAAATCTTAAATAATGAATGGCCTGCTGTGGGGACAAGTGCATGGAGTACTGCATACATAGAAAATATTAAGGGCCCCTGAGTGGCTAACCACTCCCCTCATGCTAAGCATGTGAGCAGCAAACTGCTTACCCAGTAGGCACAGCCCTGGTTGTGAGGCCACGTGTTGCAGTCTCTGTGCTTGCTCCAAGGCCCAGTCCTCAATCGGTTGCTGCAAGGACAGTTAGCAAGAAATTATATTGGTGGCTGCCTGTAATCTGCTTAGCTACTACCTGAGTAAATATACATGGTAACTGTGCGATAAAATCAGACCTGCTTCCTGCTTAGTCTCCAGAGGTCTTGATTGGTAACTCCACAGCCACATTCTCCTCTACCCTGTTCTGTGGATCTCCTCGCTGGATGAAAGAGAGCCCACGTAGTCTGACTCTCTTTTTCCACAATCACGTGCTCCTTTTTATTTCCTATCTTTATTTCATTATTTTTAGTTTCTATTAGTACTATAGTTTTTCTCCTGACCTCCTAATATTTCATTTTTAATTTTGACTGATCTATTACACATACTTCCAAAAACAATATAGGACACTTGCTTTTTAAATAATATGCCCACTTATCCCCAAGTTGCTCTGGGAATGAATTGTCACTATGTTTTAAACCAATTAAACATAGTTCAGCTACCAGGTCCTGCACTTCTTTGAAAGGGGAGTGGAATTTTGTGACTGGCAGAGCTATATGGTGGAACAGGACTCTCTATCCACCATTGCTTTATAATTTGTACAACTATACTCACATGCAATCAGTTTCAGAACAGCGAAGGCAACCGGGTAAAACATCAACAGAAACTGGTTGTAGTATAAGAATAAAAATTGACACATCAAAGACGGTATGATGGATGGTTTTGTATCTTTTTCACCTCTCTCTAACCCTAGGCAGCTCAGTGTGGAGAGTGACACCATCTGAATGGGGGATGGAGAGGTAAATGAGTGTAGAAATTGGCCTTAGGCCCCAATTCCAGACCTACCACAATAAACACAGCACCAGGTAGACTATTGACTTAAGATTGTACCCATGGACTAAACTTCGAGATTCACTCTGGCACAAGAGAAAGCACAAATCCTTTGGGATTTACTCACTTTCTGGTTCTCAAAACCACCAGTCAACAGCTGTGGACTTGGGTTTTGGACAAATCTCTTGGATGAAAGACCATAGCTGTTGTAGGCTTCAGGTTGCCCCAAGCACTGCACCAGGTTCAATGGCCACACAATTACATTCCAGTGTTGAGCTACTCTTTGCAGCCCAAGATTATAAGGCCAAAGAATTATAGCCCAAATTGCCAGCTGTGGCAAACCTGTGGCAATGGTTGCAGTATTTATGGGCTTAGGGATCATGCCAGATATCTACCCAGAATCTCTGAATAAGATTACCTTTAAAAGATGTTCCTTAACAAAGTGAGACTGAAAAGACTGAAAAAAATGTATACATTTTCAACAAGTAGACATCAATGCATGACCAAAGAATTAAGAACAATTGAGGAATCATGATGTCACCAAGTAAATAAAATAAGAAATCAATGACTGGTTCTAAAGACAGATACGTAGAAACTACTTAACAAAGAATTCAAAATAGCTGTTTTGAGGAAGCTCAGTGAACTTCAAAAAAAATACAGAGAAACAATTCAGAAATGTATTTGATAAATTTAATACAGAGATTGAAATAACAGGAAAAATCAAATAAATATTGAAAATACAATGAAAAATGGAATTCTGAGCATTAATTACAGAACTGATCAAAAAATGAGAATCTATATTCAAATAATTACATTTAAGAGAAAAAATGTTAGGAGAAGAAACTAAAAATAATGAAAAAAAGTTCATAGAATTTATGGAACAGTGACAAAAATGAAGAAATGTATAAGTCATTAGCTTTCAAGAGGGAGAGAATGATAAATTGGTAGGAAGATTATTTCAGAAAATGATAGCAGAAAACTTTACAAACATGCGAAATGATATGAATATCTGGGGATGGGGGCAAAGGTCCCCAATAAGGATCATTCAAATAAGACTACCCCAGGACATATTGTAATCAAGCCATCGAAGATGGAAAATAAATCTTGAAAGCAGCAAGACAAGAGAAACAAATAATATATAGGGGATATTGAGTGTACCTACAGAAGACCTCTCAGCTGAAATCTTAGAAGGTGGGGTGGGATTATGAATTCAAAGAACTGAAACATAGCAAAACAACAACAGCAACAAAAGCTTTGCCAAACAGTAATATTGTATCCGGCAAAGTTGTCTTTCAGAAATGAAGTCAAGATTAAGTTTTCCAGAAAACTAAAAATTTTCATGTGTTTTATTTTTTATTTTTAAAATTAAATAAATTTTTAAACATACATAAAATATAAACATTATACATGATAATAAAGTACCATAGAATTGTGCAATGTTTAAATTGGATTAAACAAAATTATCTTCTTTCACCAGTATCATTCTTCATGATGAAAACATTCAAAATATTCTGCTCTAATTTTCTGATATACACAGTCCATTATTATTATTCTCAGTCACCCTGCTGTGCTATAGCACATCAGAACTTTTGGCTCCTAATTAACTGTAACTTAGTACACCTTGGTCAACATTTCCCTGATATTCCTACCATCCCCATTCTTCTTTCCTCTGTTAATATCATTTAACACACCTTCTAAGAAATAAACATTATGTGTGTGTGTATTTCATATATGAGTGACATCATGAATTACTTGATTCTATGATTCTATCTTCTTTATTTGTTTTTTAATTTATTCTAATTTGTAATATATGACAGCATAATGCATTTAGATTCATAATACAAATATACAGCATAATTTTTCATATCACTGGTTGTACACAACATAGATTCATAACATTTGTGTCTTCAAACATGCACTTAGAGGGATGATCTCCATCTCATTCCACTGCCTTTCCTATCACCATGCCCCTTCCTTTTTTTCCCTCCCCAGTGCTCTATCTAGAGTTTGTCTATCCCTCCCATATTGCACCCCCACCCCCATTATGAATCAGCATCCTTATATCAGAGAAAGCATTTGGTATTTGGTTTTTTGGAATTGGCTTACTTCACTTAGTATTACATTCTCCAACTCCATCCATTTACCTGCAAATGCCATGATTTTATTCTCTTTTAGTGCTGACTAATATTCCATTGTGTATATGTACCACATTTTCTTTACCCATTAATCTACTGAAGGGCATCTAGGTTGGTTCCACAGTTTAGCTATTGTGAATTGTGTTGCTATAAACATTGATATGGATGTGTCCCTGTAGTATGCTGTTTTTAAGTCCTTTGGGTATAAACCAAGGAGTGAGATAGCTGCATCAAATGGTGGTTCCATTCCAGTTTTCCAAGGAATCTCCATACTGCTTTCCATATTGGTTGCACCAATTTGCAGTCCCACCAGTAGTGTATGAGTGTGCCTTTTCCCCCACATCCTTACTGGTAATCTTAATATATGCCATTCTGACTGGAATGAGATAAAATCTTAAAGTAGTTTTGATTTGCATTTCTCTGATTGCTAGAGATGTTGAACATTTTTTCATATATTTGTTGATTGATTGTATATCTTCTTCTTAGAAGCATCTTTTCAGTTCCTGGGCCCATTTATTGATTAGGTTATTTGGGGTTTTGAGTTTCTACCTTCTTTATTTATTTTTAATTTATTCTAATTTGTTAGAATTAAAATTTGTATATCCTAGAGATTAGTGCTGTATCTGCTGTGCATATAGTAAAAATTTGTTCCCAAATTGTGGTTCTCTATTAACCACACTGATTGTTTCTATTGCTGAGAAGAATATTTTAGTTAAAATCCACCCCATTTATTGATTCTTGATTTCATTCTTGTGCTATAAGGGTCTTAATAAGGAAGTTGGGGCCTACTCTGACATGATGGAGATTAGGGTCTACTTTTTTTCCTATAAGGCGCAGTGTCTCTTGTTTAATTCCTAGGTGTTTGATCCACTTTGAGTTGAGTTTTGTGCATGGTGAGAGATAGGGGTTTAATTTCATTTGTTGCATATGGATTTCCACTTTTCCCAGAACCATTTGTTGAAGAGACTATCTTTTCTCCAATATATGCTTTTGGCACCTTGTCTAATATAAGATAACTGTAATTATGTGGGTTTGTCTCTGTATACTCTACTCTGTAGCATTGGTCTACAAGTCTATTTTGGTGCCAATACCATACTATTTTAGTTACTATTGCTCTGTAGTATAGTTTAAGTGTTAATAGGACATAGCAGTGAGAATCAGCCCCATGAAGACAAAGAAAAAGAGTTGACCTGCACAGTTGTTATAGGAAATGGTCTTATCCTGGGTGACAATAGTGCCTAGAAACTTAGGGATACGTATGTACAGTTGTAAATGGGATTTCTAAAAAAGAGAAGTTTGGGAGAAAGAAAGAAATACATAGAAGCCTATACATAGGAGTCCACCAAGGTTAGAGTGATGATAGTCAGATTCCCAGGGACACTTAATATGTACACGAGAAATAAAACCAGGAAAATCACAATCTGAAGTTCAAGATCATCAGAAAGGTCTAGTAGCACAAATTCTGTGATCACTGAGGGTTCATCTCTCTCTCTCTTTCTCTTTTTCCTTGTCGCTTGGTCTCCCCTTTTTTTCTTTTAAAGATATTGGGTGTAAAAAAGAATTAAAGAGAGAAGAAAGATATAATTTATTATGAACAACATAGTCTTTATTGATAAAATTCTAAAATATTTTCCATAATCTCTAACAATTTTATCTACATTACTCTCTGTATTATTTTTTATTACATATTTATAAGTCCTGTTAGAGTCTGTAAACAAGTCAAAATAACACCTGGCATTTTGCCAGGGGAATGTTAGAGTTCGTAAACAAGTCTGGATGGTGCCTGGCAAAATGCCAGAGGGAGTGGTTTGAGAAGTAACAAAAGCGAGCCATTACGTGTGGAGATTCCTGATTGGTTGACTGCTGTATCTAGTTTATGTTAATTAGATAAGCTGTGTGGAATGTATAAATACTGCTCCTGTCCTGCAATAAATGGCTTCCATTCCTGCTGTATCAATGTACACAAGTTATTCGTCCCCCCCCCCCCCGGTTATTTTGCTGCAGCCGGACTGCGGCAAAGTCCAGCTTCTTTTCTTCTGGTTCTTTTATTTTAAAGCTAGCAGCAGTATTTAGGGAATTTTTATACAGTAAGCCACATCATTGAGAGATGGCAAATAAAATCAATAATTTAAAAATTATTACTAGGGCATATTTATGCAAAATACTATCATTTTTGTTGAAATAATCACATGAATCATGCATTTTTCTTTTCCCATGGTGAATACATTAGATCATACTACAACCTAAAAACAAAAATAGATTATCTTGATTTTATCAAAAGGCAAAAGTAAAAATTTGAAGACTAAAGTAACAACCCATCACTCCTTTTTATGATATAAGAAATCAACTAATAATTCTGTTAAAATATGAAATACATTTTAGAAACATAAATTATTTGATTTAATTATTCATTTTATTTTTAGTATTACTGTTTTGGAGTAATTATCAAGATAACATAAGAACATTCTATACATATTATGTATATATATTTACTATAAGATAAATAATGTGATTATTTTATGTAGTAACCAGGTAATATGTTTATTTATTAATTTATTTTATAATTCTATTAAAATCTTTAATGTTTGATGTCTTTGATAATCTTTTTAGAAAAAATACATAATTTTTAGATAATTATATATATATATTATATTATATATAATATATTATTTTATATATATACACATATACACACACACACACACACACACATACACATGTGTGTGGGCTCTCTCTCACCCAGCAAGGAAGGAGGTCCATAGAACAGAGTAGAAGAGGGTGTGGCTGTAGAGTCATGAATCAAGACCTCCAGAGACCAAAGTGGAAGCAGGTCTGATTTTATTGCATAGTTACCATTTATATATACTCAGGCAGTAGCTAAGCAGATTACAGACAGCCACCAATACAATGTCTTGATAACTGTCCTTGCAGCAAACATTTGAGGAGAAGGTCATGGAGCAAGAACTGGAACCACAACACATGGCCTCACACCAAGGCTATGCCTACAGGGTAAGCAGTTTGCTGCCCATGTACCTAGCACAAGGAGAGTGGCTTGCCACTTAGGGGCCCTTAACATATTCCATGTATGCAGTACTCCATGCACTTGTCTGTGTGTGTGTGTGTGTGTGTGTGTGTGTGTGTGTATATATATATATATATATATATATATATATATATATATATACACACACGTATACACATATATACCTACACATATGGGGCACATAGTATACAGACATTTTTCACTTATGGGCTTAAAGAAATATTATTTTTCATTTTGCTTTGAAGCATGAATTTGAAAGTAATACTTGCCTTAGATCTTAGCAGCTCTGTCGCTTGGATTGTAAAATAGTATATTTTCCAATTGAACATCATCCTTCCTTATCCATTAAGTTTTATGGAAAAGTATTTTCTTCCTTTTTCATTTTGTCCCACATTAGGCACTCATTCCACAGATCCACTCATCCACAAGGATGTCTAAAAATGTACAGGAAACCTCTCCCATTCACCTTAACCCATTCAGTTAGTCCCAGCTCTTCAAACACTGCCTGGGTATGCTATTCTGTGGATTTGGTCTGCTAAGTCCTGACAACTATCTTTTCCATATTTTAGATTTTCAAATTTCTGCTATGAAGGACAGACATTAGCAAAGTTCACACTAATCAAATTTGATTTTATATTTTCTCTATTTTACAATGACAAAAGGGAAATATTTTAGGAAATAAAAATGTAATGTCAAAAACCTTCAGAAAAAAAAATATGTTCCCCTTCACTAATATGATCTAGAAGTTTAAGAAAGTAATATTTAAAGAAAGAACAGAGAAAGATATGACACCATTAGGTATTATAAGTACAGATTCTTAAATCAGAATTTTGCTTCCAACTGGTTTTACTTTATATCTCAAATACTTCAAGTCTACTTCTTTTGTTTTCTGAAGAATTGATCTCCTGGGAACAAGATAAAGTCCAGGCCATATCTCTGCTATCTTATTGACCTTGAGGGATTTCTGTTAGCCATCCTTCAGTTTCTCAGTAGCCTCCTAACTCTTCTCTATTGGGGATCTCCTTTGAGAACGGTTACATTCATTTATGCATCCCATAGAGAATCTACAAAGCTCAATGCTATTCTGCAAACTATTTATTTCCATTGACTGCAATTATATAATACTTTATTATTATTTAATGTTTCATGAACAACAAAAATAGCTATGAAACATACTTTGTTACAAAACCTGAACCCTTAATCTAAATGATATTTAATTATATTTTTAAAATATAAAAATTTTCTACATATGCCTTTTTGATTGTTCATACTTTATCTTTGTTAGATGTTGGTCACCTATAAACTAGTGGTTATTCTATTACAGTAAGTTAAAGAATAACTATTATAATGTACATATTTTTCTCATAATTTAAGAAAATATTATTGCCTACTTTAACTAAATTTCATCCTCATTCTAAAGTGCAATATTTAATTGCCATGCCAACTTTCCTCATCTTACTATTCATCTTGGCTTTACCTGTATTTATCATCACTTCAACATTTTAATAAAAAATAATCACAAAATGATAAACCTTTGTTTATATGATATTTTGTTGGTGGATTACACCTCTTTATTCTCTTTCATGTTCTTCATGCTTCTCAAATATTTTTACAACAAAAATAAAATATCAGATGTGTTCGTCAGTTTTTCATTACTGTGACTCAAATACCTGATAAGGCCAACTTAAAGGAGGAACACTGATTTGGGGATTCAGTTTCAGAGGCTCAATTCATAGTCTGTGAACTCCATTGCTCTGTGCCCCAGTGAGGCAGAATATCATAGTCAAAGGGCCATGGTGGAGTAGAACTTCTCAACTCTTGGAAGGCCGGAAGAAGGAGGAAGCAAAGGCGGAGATGGCAAAGGGGAAGGAGAGGAACTGAAGGAACAAGATAAAATTGGTTCTCTTGTGTTTTATGTTGAATTACATGGACATATTTATAGCTTTCAAAGTTCTTCTATACCACATTAGTGTTTTCATAGATATAACAAGGAAAATTTAAATTGACAATTCTATGTCTTTGGAGTGCTTCAGTTAGGACAAAGTATTTTGGTATTATTTTTGTTTGTTTGTTTTTGTTTTTGTTTAATATTTTGAAAGCACATGTTAAATTTAGATTTCTCTCTTCTTATCTAATACTTTTTCCAGACTGTTTCAGCACTTTTCTACATTGTACCTGGAATTAATAATATCTCCAGAGTCTTCTTACTTTATTGGGAATTGTGAACTGAGATAAGAATCTAGCCCCAGTTTTATCATATACGGCCTTTAAAATGTAGAGGTAAATTTCTTCTGTCCCTAGTTGCTTCAGGATTTTTAACATGAATAGGTGCTGTATTTTGTCCAAACCTATTTCTACATCTAATGGGGGTGTTATAACTCTTGTCCTTAATTCTATTTATGTGGCAAATCACATTTATTGATTTGTGTTGAGCCAACCAGAGAAATCAGTCAAGAGAAGGAAATTAAATAAATACATATAGGAAGAAGTCTAATTATCTCTGTTTGCTGATGATATAATCCTATATCTACAAGACTCCCTCCTCATAAAAAGAAAAAGAAAAAGAAAGAAAACTTCACCAGAAGACTTCTAGAGCTGATAAATGAATTCAGCAAAGTACCAGAATATAAGACCAAAGTTCTTAAATCAATATATTTTCTATACATGAATGGTGATGTTGCTGAGAAATAAATAAGAAAAACTCTTCCATTCATAGTAATCTCAAAAAAATCCCTTGGTATTAATATTAATCTAACCATGGAGATGAACGATCTCTATAATGAAAATTATAGTACTCTGAAAAAAAATTGAAGAAGACCTTAGAAGACAGAAAGATCTCCTATGTTCCTAGATAGGCAGAATTAATATTGTCAAAGTGGGAATACTATGAGAAACAACATTCATATTTGATGTGACTTCCATCAAAATATTAATGATATTATTCACAGAACTAGAAAAAGCACTCCTGAATTTTATCTGGAAAATTAAGAGACCCAGAATAGCCAAAGCAATCCTAAGCAAAAAGAGAAAATCTGGATGCATCACAATACCTGACTCCAAATTATACTATAGAGTTATAATAACAAAAACAACATGTTATTAGCATCAAAAATAGAAATATTATTGGAATAGAATAGAAAGCACAGAGACAAACTCAAAAACAGAGTAATCTGATACTTGACAAAGGTGTCAAAAATATATATTGGACTGACTCCTTAGCCCATTTATTGATTGGACTGTAGTGTTTTTGGTGTTTTTTGAGTTTTTTATATATCCTAAAGAAGATATTCAATCAATCAACAAATATATGAAAAATGTTTAACATCTCTAGTAACTAGAGAAATGCAAATCAAAACTATTCTAAGATTTCATCTCACTCCAGTCAGATGGCAGTTATCAAGAATACAAAAAACAATAGTATTGATGAGGATATGAAAGAAAAGGCACACTTATACATTGCTGATGGGACTGCAAATTGGTGCAGCCAATCTGGAAAGCAGTATGGAGATTCCTTAGAAAACTTGGAATGGGGGCTGGGGCTGTAGCTCAGTGGTAGAGTGATTGCCTCGCACATGTGAGACTCTGGGTTTGATCCCCAGCATCACATAAATATAAATAAATAAAGATGTTGTGATCATCTACAACTAAAATATATATATGAAATAAAACTTGGAATGAAACCACTATTTGACCTGGCTATCCTATTCATTGGTCTATACCCAAAGGATTTTAAAAGAGAATACTACAGTGATGCAACTATATCAATATTTATAGCAGCACAATTCACAATAGGCAAACTGTGGAGTCAACCTGGATGACCTTCAGTAGATGAATGGATAAAGAAACTGTGGCATATATATACACAATGAAATATTACTCAGCAATAAAAGAGAATAAAATTATGGCATTTGCAGGTAAATGACTGGCGTTAGAAAATATCATGCTAAGCTATGTAAACCAATCCCAAAAAAACAAAGGCTGAATGTTTTCTCTGAGAAGTGGATGCTAATCTATAATGGGGGGGATGGGTTGCATGGGATGAATGGAGGAACTTTGGATTGGCCAAAGGGGAGGGAGTTCAGGGGAGAGGGGTGGGGATAGAAAAAATGGTGGCATGATATGAACATTATTACCTTAGGTACATGTAGGATTGCACAAATGGTGTAACCCTATTTTGTGTATAATCAGAGAAGTGAAAAATTGTGCACAATGAATCAAAGAGCATTCTGCAGTCTTGTATAATTGATTAGAACAAATAAATTTAAAAAAATTTTTTTAAATTAAATGTATATGTGTTGGAGAAAACATAGCCTGTTTAACAAATTGTGATATATATATATATTATATATATATAATTTTTTAAAAACTAGGCAGCCATACATAGAAGAATGAAACTAGATCTTGATCTCTCATCCTGCACTAAAGTTAACTCAAAGTGAATCAAAGGCCTAGAAATTAGATCCAAATTATATGGTCAACACCCCAATAGATTGGTACAGGCACCAACTTCCTTAAGAAGACCTATAAAGCTCAAGAAACAAAACCAAAAATCAATGAATGAGAAGAAATCAAATTGAAAATCTTCTGCACAACAAAGGGAAGAGTTAAGAGCATGAAGTGAAGAGCCTACGGAATGGGAGAAAAATTTTGCCAGCTACTCTTCTGACCAGAGATTAATATTCAGGACATACAAAGAACTCAAACACTTAGCACTAGCAAAACAAATAATTCAATTAATAAATGGGCCAAAGAACTAAACAGATACTTTTCAAAAGATGAAATACAAATGGGCAACAAATATAAACAAAAATAATTCAATATCCCTAAAGATCAGGGAAATGCAAATTAAACTAAATTGAAAATTCATCTCATTCCAATTAGAATGGCAATCATCAGTTAGCCAATCACGAAAAACCAAATGCTGAATGTTTTCTCTGATATAAGGAGGCTGATACATAGTGGGATAGGGAGAGGGAGCATGGGAGGAATAGACAAACTCTAGATAGGGCAGAGGGGTTGGGGAAGGGAGGGGGAATGGTGTTAGAAATATGGTGGAATGTGATGATCATTATTATCCAAAGTACATGTATGAAGACACGAATTGGTGTGAATATACTTTGTATACAACCAGAGATATGAAAAATTGTGGTCTATATGTGTAAATAAGAATTGTAATGCATTCCACTGTCATATAGAAATAAAAATAATAATAATTTTTAAAAAATAATACAAATAATAATTCATTCTGGGGAGGATTTGAAAAATGTACATTCATAGATTGTTGGTGGGACTGCAAATTCACACAACCTCTCGGTAAAACAGTATGGAGATTCTTCAAAAGATTAAGAATGGAACCACTATATGACCCAGCTATTCCACTCTTTAGAATTTATCCTAAAGAACTAAAATCAGCACACTACAGTTATATATGCATACCAATGTTAATATCAGTGAAATTCAGATTAGCCAAGTTATAGAACAAGCCTAAATGCCTGTTTACAGATGAATGGATTGAGAAAATGTGATATAGAAACACAATGGAATTGTTAGTCATCAAGAAGAATGAAATCATGGCATTTGCTGGTAAATGGATAGACTGGAGAACATCATGCTAAGTGAAATAAGCCAGATTCAGAAATGATTGCTCTCATGTAGAAGCCAAAGAAAGATAAGGGGGGAAAGGGGTGCGGTGGGGATCCAAATAAAATTGGCATGAGATTTCCCAGAGCCTTCAGACATTATTGCAAAGATGTTTGAAACTTTATTTCCTAGTGTTCATGTCTGAGTAGTGAGATGAAGAGAAAATCAAGACTTATTGTCAACATCTCCTCAAAATATAATCACATTTTTCCAATAAATATTTTCAACTTTTGACTGACCATATGTATTTTTGTATGTTGTTGTTTTCTTTCACTTTTCATTAGTTTTATTAATCTCTTTAGTTTATCATGTCCTCCCTCATATTTAGTAAGCAAAGCTTATTTTTGTTTGTTTGGTTTTGGTACAAAGAAACTTTATACCAAGCATTCTTTTACATGCTTGAGAAATAATAGTCAAGAAAAGTGATAGAGACCTAGTTCACATGAACTAGATAGAGACACAGTAAATAATAAACATGATAATTTTTAAAATTATATTATTAGGTAATAAAATACTATAGAAAAATCAATGAAAGCCCACACACATAGACTAGGCTAAGGATTATGTATAGTCCTGCAGTAGAGCTAGGTTTAAGATTAAGTCAAATATTTAGGACTTGCTCATTAAAGTAGCAATGCTCAAATAAAGACATTATGGAGATTTCAGTGACAGAAAATTTTATGACTGTGTCAGGAAAACCCAAGAACTGAGATGATCACATAGAATTTGTGATCTATGAGTATTACTGACAGAGTTTCCAGGCTTTTCATATGACTCAATATTTTATCTTATATGCCACACAGAGCCTGGTTACATATTACAGGGCCAATTATAAAATAATCTGTTTATGGCTTGTTTTGTTAATTCATCTTAAATGTTTTCAAAATGTCTCAAACTGTACCTTTTCCCACTTAATCTGGTTCTAGAAGAATTAAGGATGAGCTGGTTAATTTTAGGTGTCATCCTGGCTGAACTAAGGGATACCGAGATGACTGATTAAACGTTATTTCTGGGTATGTCTGTGAGGGTGTTTGCATTTGAATTTGTACACTGACTTAAAGAGGAAGGGCCTCCCTGTTGTAGGTGGACATCGTTCTTTCTATTGATAACTCGAACAGAACAAAAAGGTAGAAGGAAGATTGAATTTTCTCTCTTTTGACCTAAGAAATCCAACTACTCTTGCCCTTGGACAGTTCTAAGGTTTAAAACTCAGACAAGGCCTTCAGCTATGTACTCCCCCACCTCAGATCTTTGGTCATGGGTTAGAGCTACACCATTGGCTTGGTGGGCATCCAGTTTGCAGATGGCAGATTATGTGATGTCTGTTACTACAGCTGCATAAGTCAAATCTTTCTAATAAAATTTTTCTGAACTTATATCTCCTATTGCTTTAATTTCTTTGGAGAAATTTTACTAATACACTCTACTTAGGAACATAGAAAAAATACCTTTCAGGAATTAAGAACTGGGTATGCTACTACTTCTTCTTAAGTTTAATGTTAGAAAAATGGTGTTATAAAAATCTTAAAATAAATTCTGGACACACTGACTTAATAAGATTATGAGATCTGAGATTATGTTTGGCTTTGTTTTTTAAAATATTCTTTTTTGCTTTTTAACATTTCCACTTTTGCAGCTTTGTGCGTATTATTTTGTGGCTTTTTGAAATATTTGGTTTTTGGCGAATTTCTATTTCTTGTCATTGTTGCTCTAGGAGTTAGTTCCCCTTATTTACACACTGGGCATGATTTATGACACATCTCTCTTGTAACTGGTGATTTTAAAACAGTTATTTGTTCTAAAAGATGTGTGTGTTAAACTACTCTGCAACTGCAGAAGACTACATATTGATAGAGAAAAAAGCCTGACATTCGGAGAGTTTATTTTTGTTTTATCAAGATTCATTCTATGTATGTACTAGCTCAGCAAAATTTCTTCAAAATTGAGTGTATTGATTTGTGTTCTTCATATTATATATGGTAACCATGGGTCCTGGCACATATTAACTATGCTTAGAGAACATGATCAAATCTTTATGAAAATATTAAGTAGGGCACAATTTTTCTCAAAGTTATAAAACTACTGTCATATTCCTAAAAGATATTAGTAAGAAAAAATACAATTCTCTTGTTGCAGACTCTAGTTGACAAGTGAGATACATTTCAAGGATCACTAATCACACAAATGCAGAGTACAACTTATTTCTACATTACAGACTAACATTCCATCTATAAGGCAAACTTCTTCAACCAATGACATCTACTCTAAACTACCGTAATAATTGGTGATAAATTTGCAACATATGTTACATTTGGGTTCTGTCTAATTTCATATCATAAACATTCTCTAGAGTATGTAAAGAAAAATTTATGTAGAGTTTTGGCCTGGAAAATGGACTGAACCTGCCTGAAAGAAATTATGCATTCTGCACTTTATTGGAAAAACTCAACTACACTAGATACCTGCTGGGCAGTATCCAGAATGTGCACTCATTTTAAAGATATTTGCAACTTCTTACAGGAGGAGAAGCCTTATATAGAATACTCCATTAGAATTATACTTTTGATTTACAACCATATAAGGCATGTTTTTTCTAAGGAAAAGGAATATGCAACTGAGTTAGACAGTGATTTTCCTAATAGAATTAATAGAAAATTGAACCTTGATTTCAAAAGGTCCTTTTCATGGCCATATAAGTAACGTCGCTGATTTATGTCTGACTTCGTTGTCAATATCAGATAAGGGAGTAATGTCTAAAATACATATGAAACTTGTACAACTACGTAGAAAAGAAAGACAAATTACCTAATTTAAAATAGGCAAGATTTTGATTAGAAATTTCTCTAAGAGGGGGCCAACAAGTATATGGAAAGAACCTCAATGTCACTGATCATTAGGGAAATTAAATCAAAACTACAATGAGATACCATGTCACCCCTGTTTGTTCGGAGAGCTATTATCCAAGAGACAAAATGTAACAATCATTGGAGAGAATGTGGAGAAACTGGAACTCTTGAGCATGGTTGATGAGAATATAAAATTGTGCAGCCACTATGGAAAATGGCACAGAATTAAAGGTAGAACCAACTTATGATCTAGAAATCCAACTTCTGTGTATAGATCCAAAACAATGGAAATGAAGATCATAAAGATCTATCTCACTATCATGTTCATTGTAGAATTATTCACAAAAAAAGATATGAAAATAAATATATATATTTCATTTTAAACACACACAAATTATTTTTTTTAAAAGACAATTTTGACATACGTATAATGTGAATGAACCTGAAGGACAATATACTTAGTTACATAAGCCAGTCATGGTAGGACAAACACAATGATTTTACCTATATGAAGTATCTAGAGTAGACTCATAGAAGTAGAGAGTAGACTGACAATTTCTACATGATTGGCAGAAGAGAAAACAGGAGTTATGTTCAAGTTGTATACAGGATTTCCCCTATGCAAGATGAATAAATTCTAGAGATCTCCTGTAAAATATTGTGCCTATATTTAGCCATGATGTATTGTGCCTTTAAAACTTGCTGAAGTATTTAGATCTCATGTCATGCGTTCTTACCCAATAACAATTTTTTATCTGAAAATGTTCAAAACTATATCAGTTGGATCTAGAGAAAACTATGATAATTGCTGATTTTTAAATTTTTTTTCAGTTATTGATGGACCTTTATTTTATTTATTTATTTTTATGTGGTGCTGAGAATCGAACCCAGTGCCTCACACATGTGTGACAAGTGCTCTACGACTAAGCCACAACCTTAGCCCCTAATTGCTGATATTTAATAGTTCAGACAATTATTCTATATGCTCTACATATTTGTTTTTATCCTCATAATAAGTTATTAATGCTTCATTTATCTGTGACTACTTCTCAGTATCCATAATCTTAAGTTATACACAGATACACATTATTTTAGATTTTGAATATACTATGTGGAATAGAAATTTAATAAATTAAACCAGAACTTTATATGTAATGGGATATTTTTCTTTGCAATGAAGCTTATATTTTATACAAAATAGAAACTTAAAATATTTTACTTTAGAATCTACTAATTTGGATATATGCCCTGTTTATAACTAGTCCATGAAACATGAGAAGGATATCTAATCCCATATCTAAATATTTTTTCATATATATATATATAATTATTAAAAACACATATTTTATATATATTATATATATAAAATATGTTCAAAGGATATATTATATATATAATATATATATATTTAATATATTTCATACACAAACACATATCATGTTTTGGATTAGTTTTAAACAACACATGTATGTGTACACACACACAAACACACTCATAATCAAAAGAGAGCTTACAATGGAATTTGAATCCCATATATCTAATACTTATTTCTTCACTATTTTCTATAGCATGTGTTCATTAGATATTTGTGTTTGTGTGTGTGTGCGTGTATATATATACACACACACACATATGTATGTATATATTTATATGTGTGTCTACCTATACATCTATGGAGACATCGTAGGAAATGAAAATATGAAAGTCTATTGAGCACCTAAATCGAAAGACGTATTATTAATGAATGGCCCAGGTTACTTTGTGAATAGAAAAATAACATGTTTATTCATTTATTTTCATTTTTAACTTTTGAATTATTGTTAGTATTCTTTTTATTATTGTAGTGCTGGGGACTGAACTAGAACCTTGCAGATATAAGGCAAGGGCTCTACCATGGAGCTACAACCCCAGACCTAGTTCTTGGTTTTAAATGAAAAAAAAATTACATTTTTCATTCACTTATGTAGCATTTAAGATTTTTCTAGGAAAAAAAATGTAAAAAAAACTCAAGGGAATTTCTGTAAAACATAAATAAAAACACAATTTATATTTTGAGATGTGTTAAGTAAAATATATCAATATCTTTGTGTCTCCTATATATAGGGATATGTTTTTTCCTGAACAAAATTCAAATTGAAATTTCCTTTGTAAAATAATAATTTATTAAGAGGTTGTGATGAATAAGCACCAGAAAAATGGGGTGTCAGAAAGTCATAAAAAATTATTTAAATTTGGTGAGACATATGTTAAACAAATATGCCAGTAAACTGTTAGGAAAAAGAAAAGTGTGAATGTCAAGAATGAAAGAAGGGCAATACTTATTTGAATTGGTTACTAAATTTTCATTCTTTTTGTACTTTTAATTACACATTAATGTGCCTTTACCTCAAGACACCACGTCTTTCCGTGTACTTGTAAAAAACACAATCTTCCTTGCCATGTTCATGAAGGCTTGCTTGACCTGCTGATTCCTCAGGCTGTAAATAAAGGGGTTGAGCATAGGAGCCACTGAGGTGTTTAGCACAGCCACTCCCTTGCTCAGAGACACTCTCTCTCTTGCTGAGGGTTTAATGTACATAAAAATGCAGCTGCCATAAGAGATGGAGATGACAATCATGTGGGAAGAACACGTAGAAAAGGCCTTTGTCCTCTGACTAGTTGAAGGAATTTTCAAAATGGTTCTGATGATATATATGTAGGACAGAAATATTAGTGCCAAGGTGAACATCAGAGTAAACACAGCACAGGAAAACCCCATTATCTCAAGGAATTTAGTGTTTGAACAAGAAAGTTGGAGGAGGGGGAAGTAATCACAGGTAAAATGGTCAATGATATTGGACCTACAGTAATCAAGCTGTAGTAGCAACATGAGAGCAGGGAAGATAATTAAGAATGAGACCAGCCAGGAAGCAAAGACAAGCATTGTGCAGACTTTGCGATTCATGATGGTCATGTAGTGCAGAGGTTTGCAGATGGCAATGTAGCGATCATAGGACATGGCAGCCAGAAGGTAAAATTCAGTGACTCCCAAGAGAATGAAAAAAAACAACTGAGCTATACAGTTGTTAAAAGAAATGGTTTTATCTCCTGAAATAATGGTACTTAGGAACTTGGGTATACTGACGGTTGTGAATGAAACTTCTAATAGGGAGAAATTCCTGAGGAAGAAATACATGGGAGTCTGAAGATGGGGATCCAGCAGAGTAAGGGTGATGATGGTCAGGTTCCCAGTGATGCTGAGCATGTAGGTGAGGAAGAGAAAGATGAATATTACCACCTGGAGCCTGGGATCATCTGACAATCCCAGGAGGATAAACGCTCTTACTTCTGTATGATTTCTCATTTGCTTCTTCAGTAGTTTTTTCTTGTTGAACCTATAGGAAAAACCACAAATAAAGCACTTACGTTTAGAATTGTAAAATATCCAAGTGTGAAGCTGGAATTTTCCTGAACTATTATGCCATTTCCACCTTTAGGGAAAATGGAAAGCCACCTGATAATGACAATGATCCTTTAATTTTCTCTCTTTTACAGTGAAAAACTCTAGTTTTAGCAGATTAAAAACTACTTAAGTATCAAAACTCCAATGAGGTGCCATCTCACCCTTAGAATGGTTATTGTCAAACACACATACACACACACACACACACACACAAGAGGAAATGTTGATTAGAATATGTCGAAGAAGAACTCTTATAAGCTGTTGGTAATAATGTAAATTAGGACAGCCATATGAAGAATAGCATGTAGGTGCTCAAAAAACTAAAAAATAGGCCAGGTATGGTGGCATAGTCATGTAATCCCAGCCTCTCAAGAGGCTGAAGCAGAAAAATCATGAGTTCAAAGCCAGCCTCAGCAATGATGAGACTCTTGTTATATTTTAAATAAAATATAAAATAGGGCTGGGGATGCGATTCAGTGGTTGAATGTCACTGAGTTCAATTCCCCAGTATGCTCCCCACCAAAAAAAAAAAAAAAAGAACTAAAAACAGAACTACAAAATTGTCTGATCTTTATACTACTGGGTATATATTCAAAAGAAATAAAGTCAGCATACAAAAGATAAACTTGCATGCCCATGTTTTTGTGACACAATTCACATTGTAAATATAATAAGGGTCTAGACGCTCTTCAACAGGGTAATGGATGAATAATATATAGTATATATACCAAGGAATATTATTCAACCATAAAGTAGAATGAAATCATTTGGAGCAAAATGGGTGGAATGAAGGGCATTATGTTTAGTGAAGTATGCTAGACACAGGAAGACAAGTGTCACACATTCTCTCTTATATGTGGAAACTCAAAAAGAAAAAGTAGAATGGTGACGAATAGGGATTATGAAGGATACAAGGGTGAGTTGGTGGGAGAGTGGAAGAAGGGTGATTGAATACGATCAATGCATGCTGTATATACGCCTATGGAAATATCACACTGAATGTCATTAACACGTGCAATTAATATGAATGCATAAAATAAATTTTAAAATAATAAGAAAATGATTTTGTATCACACAGCTTGAAATGGTAGGGCCAAGATTTTTAGCCAGACTTTTTTGATTCCAAATGTTATTTCTTACTGAAAGGTTAAGATGTGTGGCTACAAAATATCTTCCTTTTGAGACACTGCTCCAATCTCAATACACATTTCCCTTTATTTAATAGTTTAATTACATTGAGAACTGCCAAAAATGGGAAAAGATAATTTTTTTAAAGTGGTTGTTTTGTCCTTAGCCATCTACCAATGTTGATTAACACTCATTGGCTTTTCCAACTCCTGCTACTACCTCATTGGAAGTTGGAAATACTGATGTCATTGCAATGAGCAGCCTCAGATGTCAGGGATAGAGGAGAGAAAGAAGCAGAAACGAACGTACATTGGAAGGTTTGAACCTGAGAGTTATTGTATATAAATCTCTTGCAAAATTTCATGATATTTTAGTCTACTTGTGTCACTTTTATGATGTGTATTTCTAGTCAACTTATTTTGCTTTCTAATTAAAATAATAAATATCATTATTATTGTTATTCATATTTGAGGATGCCCTCAGATAGATAGATAGGCATATCCCAAGAAAACCTGCTTTAGTAGTTTTATTTATATTTTTAAAATAATAAGTTCTAATGCTTTTTTAGAGCTAAAGTTTAAATGCTATTGCCAAAGATATTTGCATAAGAAAGAGGGGAAATGTCTGGTTTTGAATCAAATCCAATTTTTAGGTCTTAAAAATCACTTACTCCTCTGTGCTCAGTTTCTTTATCTACAATACAAATCAATCTCATTTGATAATCAAAAGATTTAAATAAGTTAATATATGTGAAGCATTTGGAAAAATGCTTAACACTTAATGGAAATTGTATTGATATTTTTCTATAGAGAAAATGTTCCCTAATCACTGATATGAATACCTTTGGGATTAGGATGATGGTCCTCAGCCCGAGGTTATTTTAGATAAATAGGAACAAATACATTTAACCCCAAGAGAATTTCACAAGAACAACAACAACAATAATAGAGTAGGAATTACCTGATTGTACAGCACCTATCACATTTAGGCAAATGATGCTTAGCTTTTTACTTTTACCCTATCTACATTATGCTGACCTTTCTAACCATGTTTTATGTACTTCTTTCATGCTACCACACGCGCGCGCGCGCACACACACACACACACACACACATTCTACTCCCATCTCTCTCCAGGATATGATCATTGCCCCTGGAAATTAAGTATTCACAGCACATCAACATGAACCATGGCTAGTTTGTTTTTCTGTATTCATTAATTATAACCTTTCTGGAAGTGATTGTGAAGTTTGAAGTCAACTATAACAGTATTGTGAGTGGCATATTGTAATGACACTCCAAATCACCTCTTTCCATCACAGGAGGAGTATCCATTGTATACATATCATAAGAACTCCTAGTCATTCCTCCCAACCCACTATACTTAATCTATGCTGAAGTCTTCTGTGAAGTCTGCCATTACTCTGTACATTCTTGAAAAAACAGGTTCTTACTCCTATTTCAACATTTTCTAGTGACTAGCATAGTTATATTGGTTTAAAAGAAAATTTCATCTAGTTAATATTGAGTTTGTTGTTAAAATAAATGCTGCCATCAGGCACAGTTCTCTATTTAATGCTATATTCTAGCTTGGACAGTACTTATACTTTATTTTTCTCTTATAAGATGTGTTTCCCCACATTACTTACCTTACAAGGTATGCTTAAACACTTGACCCAAATTCCCTATATTGAATAAATTTAAAACCAAAGACATGTAAAGGAAACCATATTTTATTGATACATAAATTTTGAAAAACTTCATTAAACGTTATTTCTAATTACTTTTGTAACATTTCTTTATAATCCATCCTTTCTATTCACTTTACTCCACCTCCAGTAATATCAAACTTACCTTATCAGAGTTTTGTTTGTGTTAAAATCAAGAATTTTTCATAATACCTTGAAGTAACAAACTACATTCCCATCAAATAGACAAAATTTGGTGTCAGTCTCAAGTTTAAAGTTCTTGTAATTACTTACTGATGTTGGAAACTCCGATTTTTAACAATACATTTTACTATTTTTAGTACATTATTACTATTATTTTTATATTATTATTATTCCATAGTGAAAATGTATGAATGCACTGTATTTTAACCTTGGTTCTAACTTATTGGATATCTATTTTTCTTCCAAATCTTTGTTAATTTTAACATTTTTTCTGAATATTAATAATAACACTACTCACTATTTTCTTTTGGCTACTGATTAAAAATCTGAAGAAATATAGGAGGTTTTCTGAAGGAAGATATCAATAAAAAAAATGAACATTTTTTTCAGCACATCACCAAAAAAATGAACACTTCTATAGAAAGTTTTCAAAAACCAACAAAGCAGGTTTAATGAATCTCTAGCACTAGTAGATCTAATGTCAATAATTGGGGGGGTGGTATACTATGCTTTTATGTAAAAATTCAATGGATTATTTTCATTTGTTAATACAAAAGAATTATAATAAAATTATGAGTATTCATATTCCTTTGAAACAATAATTAAATATTGAATAAGGTATATATGATTCCTACAGCCTTAAACTATTCCAAGGATGTGTTTGTGTAGAGGATGATGGGTATCTTCAAAAATGTAACTCATCAGTTCAGTTTGTTATTTGTGAATGCAGACCCATATTTTCTCCTGGAAGAACATATCTTAGGTTGTTAAGTTCTCATTTCATTTTACTCATTGTATCAAAATTCTTACTTTCTTTCCAAAGAACCTAAGACAGATTCCTTGAGTCATTAAAAATGAAATTACTAGTGATATTTATTACTTATTAAATAAAATTTTTGCACTTTCCAAATCTCTACCACCAAATGAATATTAATAATGACTGCCTAAACAAATCAGATAACATATGGGCAATATATTTGATGTCCAAGGTGAAAAATTAACATTATACTAAAAGATATATTAGTTTTAAAGTATCAAAGGATGTTCCTTTGAGTCTGAGATAAGAGATTTTTGTTCCATTTGATTTCTGATCCATCCCTCACACACACTCTGTGTGTGTGTGTGTGTGTGTGTGTGTGTGTGTGTGTATATATATATACACACACACACATATATCTGCTGTTTGTAATAGTTTTCTTTTATGTTGCCCTAGGTTGAAATCTTTCTTAGTAAAGCAAAAACTTTGAAAATCTAATTTTTAAATATTTCATTTGCTCAATTATGTCTTCTTCAATTAAACCCCAGTAGAAATCATCAGAAAAATATCAGAGTAACTCATATTGCCACACTCTTTATTTCTATTTTATAAGTTTCAACAGGTGTTCAAAGTCTAGGTTAGTACATTAGAGAACAGGCTAATTATTGAATTCAAAGTATGGGCAATCTCTAGCTCAGCTTCGTAATCACAAGAAAATGCACTTCTGACACTTCTCAGGCATTCCAGGCTCTGAGCTATAATATGTTCCTTTGAGAAAGTCCATCAGCATGAATAAAGCAAAAACTCCTCAGGAGAACCAACTGAGTGGTTAGATTGGTTGTTTTATTTTTACAGTTTCTCACAATTATTTTAGAATATTTTTCTCTAAAAGAATAATAGGGGACTGGAGTTATGTCTCAATGGTAGAGTGCTTGCCTGGCATGTGTGAGGCCCTGGGTTCCATCCTCAGCACCACATATAAATAAACAAAACAGAAGATCCATTGACAACTTTAAAAAATTTACAAAGAGTAATAATCATAAGAATAATTTATATTTATTAATTTTAGAAATGATGGGCAGGTTCAATTCTCTGCATTTGTAGCAGTGCATACAAAACAAATCAAGGGAAAATACATCAAATCACATTTGGTGATCACTTCATAAATACTAACACTTGTGTCTGTAAGGGTTTATACTTTTATTCCATTAACTAGTGATCTATAATTTATACAAGAAAGGAAGAGGAAATGAATTAATAACAAAATTGTCATCTCAAAACATGATTAATTTATTATTTATTACATTAGGTATGAGCTTAACTTTTAGACGTAGATTAAAATACAAATGAGTCATGCAATGGATTGGTGACTTTGGATGTGTTACTTAATTTCATTAAGCTTCAGTCTTAACATGCAGTTGGAATTTCAAGAATGTTTTTGAGAATTAAATAAAATTATGTAAACAAAAGTACTTCATAAATCATGTGACTCTTAGGTTCTAAGAATAGCTGTGTTGATGATTTTTCTTTTGATTGGAATTAAATCTCAACTCTTGGAAGGGTATAAAGAGTAGTTGTGGTTTACCAAGAGCAAATTTATTCCAATGACTGAAAACATTTATATTCTATCTCAATCTTTATAAGTTAAATATGAAATTGTTGTTCCTATTCTTAAATGAAACATTAAGACTCAGAGATCCTGTACTTCCATTAATTCAAAGCTATCAAATGTGGAATATAATCTCAGATGACCTATAATTAAAGTTTGTTCTCTTAAAAACAGTACTACATGTCTCTATTCAATTAAAAATACAAAGATACAGATAATAATTTCCCGCTTTTAATCAATAGAAAAGGAATAGATAAAATAAAATATCCTAACCATTTTACATATGGTCTTTTTATATGACTTCTAATGGGTCAAGTTTCAAAATATATGCTACCATATTCTATTTAACCTCCATCAAACTAAACCAAAGTCTGTTATCTCAGTCTCTAAGGTTAAGTCAAGCGGTGAAGTATTGAATCAATGCTGAGATTTGAGAGTCTTCTCCACCCTCTCTACATCCAACTTACCTCTGGTTTTCATCCAGTTTCACTAACATCCAGAATGACTGGAATAACAAAAAATTCGACAATGCCTTTGTTTTAATCCAGGGAAATCAGTGTTTCTAAAAATATTCCCTCTTTCTTCCACTGAACTAGTATGATTTGTTTTAAATTGTAGATTTTGTACCATTTAAAATAAAAGTCAATTTTGATAGTGTCAAAACTTTTGCCTTAATTTTTCCATTTTATTCAGAGCAGATATATTTCTTTGACTACAAATAGTGAAAAAAAAAAGCAAAAATATAAAATTGTGAGGAAGAAGAAAAAATATAAAATAGTATCAGAAGTGCCTTAAAAATGTTTGGCATGGTTTCTATATAAATTTTATGTAGCACGAGCTATGTAATATTTTTGTCCATTTTCTCTGTCACTGGCTCAAGGGACCAATTCAGTGAATGAAAATTGCCAGAAGAAAAATGTAAACAAAACTCAAAGGAATATAAACAAAATACACATTACTATTGAAGTTCTAAAAGGAAGCTTGGGAGACAGTGTCCAATAAGACAGAGAAAAAAATATTAACAAACAAATAGCAACACTAAGTATAAAGATTTTTTTCCTTTGATGTCATCTTCTGGGATGAAAAGGGCAACCAAATACAGAATCTCAATTCCTAATGCAAACCTCTACCCAATGTTCCATGACAATTTTCAAACTGGGAATCTACTACTTTATACTGAATCACTCCTTTATTTCCATTGTTAGTCTGCTTTCCTATAATAATTTTTTCTACCATAATACTGATAACACTATAAATATTTTTTCTTTCTCATTCTTTTGCTCAACATTACTGTGGTTGAAGGGTTTCCTGTTTGGATTGATTAATGTTGTAGTTTTAATGTCAAATAAAATATCTGGAGTTAGTATCCTCCTGGATAAAATTATCATTATTCCACTATACCCAAATGAGATATAAATATGGAGAAAAGCCAAACATTTGTTCAGATCCTTAGCAAAAAAAAATACAAAATATAAAAATAAAGCAAAGACTAGTGTTTATATTTGTTTGCATTTTATTTTTTCAGACTACTCTTATATTGGCTACTATTGCACAAGGATGTTAGTCAAGTTACTCAACTTTTCTAAGCATCAATTTACCCATTTATAAAAAAAATACATAACCATGTCTATTTTGCCATATAGCTGTGATGATTAAATAAGATATGATACAGGACAACCTAGTCTAAAATAAAGCATGGAATAAATAGTTTTTAATGAAATTTCTATCACACTTGCAGTTCGCAAAAGAGCATTGGTGGTTACATAAATATTCAACTTTATGTGTACATTTTGAAAAAAATATGTATAGATAAACAAGAACACGTACTTAAACCAAATCAAGGAAATAGAGAAATTGCAATTACTTCTAAGTGGAAAAAAAAATATCCAAGTCCTACGGAGACTGGTAATAATTGAACAAATATTGCAAACAACATGCAAAATAATTTGTGGTAGATAATAATTAGTTACATAGTTCATGTTAATTTTTAAAAAGAAACTGTATGGTAGTTAAATGAAAAATAAACTTTAATATTATTAAAACAACAATGTATTATAAAATATTTTCATTATTAAGAACAACTAGTAAAGTGATTTAAGTTCTATAGCCACTGGTTTTCTAGTCAGTTTTCTAAATCAGTGATTACATGGAACCTACAGATAGCTTTAATGGGAGACACAACATAGTCACCTGCAGGTTAAAAAGAAAGCTGAAGCCAAGGAGCTCAGCATTGCAGGTAGCTGTGGTCTGGATATAGAAGGATAGAGGAGAAGTAAACTTTCATTTCCCTGGTTGAATCTTCACCATGGCACTCATTCAGGTCACTACATATTTTCATTTGCTTCTGTAAAATACTACCTTATGAACCAAGTGTTTGAAGCTTTGTTTTACTTGCTGGTTCCTCAAAGTATAAATAAAAGGGTTCAACATGGGAGGAATAGTAGTGTTGAGGAGAGCTACTCCTTTGGTCAGTGATGCTCTTTGTTTTGCTGAAGGCTTGACATACATGAATATGCAGCTTCCATAAGAGATGGAGATGACAATCAAGTGAGAGGAACAAGTGGAGAAAGCCTTTTTCCTCTGACCAGCAGATGGGATTCTCAGAATGGTGCTAATGATGCATATGTAGGACAGAATCACCAACGCCAATGTGAAGAGAAGAGTAACAAAGGCAAAGTAAAAGCCAATCATCTCTAAAAGCCACGTATCAGAGCAAGAGAGTTCGAGAATGGGGAAGTAGTCACAAGAGAAGTGATTGATGACATTGGAAGCACAGAAATCTAACCTGAGGATAAGCATAAGGGGTGGGAATATGGTCAGAACTCCTGCCAGCCATGAACCAAAGACAAGAAGGGAGCAGACTTTCTTATTCATGATGGTGGTGTAATGCAGTGGCTTGCAGATGGCGACATAGCGATCATAGGACATAGCAGTTAGAAGGAAAAATTCAGACACACCCATGGAGATGAAGAAATATAATTGAGCTAAACAGTTGTTATAGGAAATGGTCTTGACTTTAGTAATTATTGACCCCAAAAATCTGGGGATGCAAACACTGGTGAATGCAATTTCCAAGAAGGAGAAATTCCGGAGGAAGAAATACATAGGGGTCTTTAGATGTGAGTCCAACAAGGTGAGAATGATGATGGTTAGGTTTCCAGTGATGTTTGATAAATAAGTTACGAATAAAAAGATAAAAAGTATAACCTGAAGCTCTGGGTTGTCTGATATGCCCAAGAGTACAAACTCTTTAATCATTGTGTGATTTCTCATTCTGAATTTTTCTCTCTTCCAACAAAGTCTATTGGTGCAAAACAAAGCAAATATGTAGAAGAAGTTTGGTGGTAAAGTATTAAAAATTTAATTTGATATTAATATCTCCAATGATGCTTTTGCAACATCCACTCATTCCTATTAAATCAGAAAACATGCACACATCTTCAGTTGTGATCAAATGTGGATCCCAGACATATTTTAAGTCTCTTCATCAATAAATTTATACCAAAACTTGAAGTATTTTCAAATTTTCTGTATGTGCAGTATACCTTTGAATTACAGATTTCTTCAAAAATATTTATCAAATAAATCTGTAGTTTGAAAATTTAGACATTGTCTTCCAGGTTCCAAGATTATATACTTTTAAGACTAAATTAGTTAATTTTTACTTTAATTCAGATGCCTTTTATAAACTTAGAAAATTGATTGGTGGGAATTGGTGACCTAATCACAGTTACTAAACTTAAATAGTGATTATTTTTATTATCAATATATAAATGTGATTTTTTTATTCTCAATAAATATACTTTTTAAATATAGCCATGGGAATAAATGTGTTTCAATCACAGAAATCTAGAACTAGAGTTACCGTGGTTATAAAAAAAATGTTCTAAATTTATGAAAAGAAATACAGAGGCCAGAGAAATTAGTTAACATTGAGATAGAAGTCAATAATACATAGATATATACAACCTAGTAGTGCTTTTATAGCATTTTATACTCATTATTTAAATTAACAAATGAGTTTTAAATTTGTATTATATTCACTTTGTCCCTTTACTCTTCAGCTTGCCTGAGGACAAGACAGAAATCATAAGGGGTTTCCTGATGCCAATATATGGCATTGTTTTTCCTTCTCAAGGCTAAATAATCAGAATACATGAAATTTTCTCTAGGATTTACTTTATATAAATCACCTTCTCCACAATATACCCTATAGGACTTCTATCTGTCCTGTTCTGTCTCCCTAGCAGTCAGCACCATATCTGCAATAGAAGTTCTCAACTATATTTGTTGTATTTCTTTTTCTCTTTAGCACAAATAGGACAACTCAACAGATGAGAAGTATTAATGCTGACCGTGTGTATTTTTTTCTTCTTTTCATTTTATTTTTCTGTCAATCAGTATTTGCATATATTTGTCATGAATATATCAGCAAAACTAGAGACTCAAATGCAGAAACTATTACTGTGGTTTGAAAAAAGGTTGAAACATTAAAATGTAAAATTACAATAATATTTCTGTTAGATTGGTAATTTGACCATCCTTGTTATTTATTCCAACAAAATAGGCTTTGTATGAGAGAAAAAAATAAATTTATTGAAAGATATGGAACATACTTTCTAGTATGTCTGATGATGCCAATCAGAAACATAAGCCAAATATTTCTGGATTTTCTTCAAATATAAAATTTAACACATTCATAACATACTTGAGGAGGGTTTTTATTGTCATTTTGCTCACTCTTTCCCTGTGTCTATTACACAAAAGCCTTTCACATATAGAAAGTATAGGCTGAATATCATATCAGATTTCTCTTAGCCTTGATTATAAACAGAATCATTGCTCTGACCTGAACTTCAAAACCTACTCCTGCAAACCTGAATGTTCTTTATATAAATTTCCACAGATTACTGCTTCAACATATTGTAAGGTGAAACATTTCAAAACTCTGTGCATAAGATAGAGTATCACACAAAGATAACACACTTTATGTTCTCTGTGTACTATATAACCCCCAGAAGCTAGATTGAAGAAAAGAAGCATTCAAGTGGAGATAAGTTCAAGAGAGGTAGTGGTGTCATGATGTACCTTTCTGGAGAGCCAAGCCATAGTGCAGCATAAAAGCAAAAGAGTTATAGTCAGCTGATACAATCAACCTACTTTCCCTTTGGCCGTACCTAATTTTCCTAACATGCACATGGACTTAGGCTATACTCAGGAGATAATGTATTTTCAATTCCTTGGGGGTTGATTAAATCCAGGACTGAGCAACTCCACAGTGGATGGTATCCATCTTGAATTCATTTATACATCTCTGCCAACATATATCAGAATGAATGACTAAGAAATCCTTTTAAAATCCTTACAAATCAGAAGAGTGGGGCTGGTTCAGTGGTAGAGTGATCACCTAGCATGTGTGAGGCACTGGGTTCAATCCTCAGCACCACATAAAAAATAAGTATATAAAACAATTATGTCAAACTACAAAAAAAATTTTTTTAAACTCAGAAAAGCACCTCAAGCTTTAGCTTTTAATTTTTAATGTTAAAGTTAATGCATGCTTAATTATGAGAGTATAAAGTAACCAGTGGAATGTTCTTTACATTTCCAAACAAACTTCCATTTCCCTCAAGTCTTCAAATTATCCAGCATAAAGCATTGTTTTCTGTATCCTCCTAAAAACATGATTACATTTACACTCATAGAATTTTTTCTTTATAAACTAATGCAGTTTTAATACACAGTATATTCTGCAACTTTCCTGATTTTTTTTCAGTTAGTAATCTTTAATGAGCATTATTCCTTATCAAGTTATCCAGAAAGAACTCATCCTTTTGTAACAATTGGCTAGAATACCAGAAGGAATTATTTTTAATGTAATAAATTTAATTGCTGGCTTGAAATTACGGGTTATATTGTTTTTAATTTTATATCATTAGTTATGATGTTATAGTATGTTCTTATGCATTCCTTTGCATCTGTACAAATATAACTTTCTGATACATCAACATTTCTCTGCTACAGACAAGAACAAATCTTTTGCGTTGCATCCTAACCAACACTGGATGTTATAAATCACTTATGTTTCACAAGCAGACAAAAACGATATTCTAATTAATTTAATAATAAAGGCAGTATCATTAGAACCAGATCATAGTACATGGGTTTTGAGGTTAAAGAGATAAAATTTCTTATCATTACCCTAGGTACATGTATGACTACACATGTGGTGTGACTCTACATCATGCACAGAGAAATAAAAAGTTGTGCTCCATTTGTGTACAGTGAATCAAAAAGCTTTCTGCTATCATGTATGACTGATTAGAACTAATAAAAATTAATTGAAAAAAAAACTAGACATGATGGAACAAAGACTTAGCTGGAGCAGATTCTGCAAGATACCTGTCTGCATTGAGCATAGATGTCCTTAAAATCCTTGGTGCAAATGGTGAAACAAGAAGTCAATAAAGAGGGAGCCATTTCCTTTTTTCTACCCAATCAATAACAGGCTATCAACATTTCTATTAGTTAGGGAGTGAAGGGGCAAGTTTGAAAGCATAGCTGTTCCCAACCTTTGTAGCAAATTAGAATCACCGAGGGAGATTTTAAAGATTTTATGTCCTGAATTCCGGTGTTCAAGACGTATCTCAGTTTAACTAAGAATTTCTGGAGGTAGGAGTCAGACTGCAGAGTTTCTTGCAGATCCCTGATAGATCACCCTGGAGAAAAGTCAAGGAACCAACAAGCCAGGCTTTCAGCCCACAACCTTCCTTCATGGAAGTAGAGAGAAGTCTCCTTTGTACAAATGTGAAAGAGGAAGAACTAACTTCTTTCCCAGACACTGAACAAATCATTTAGTGTCTCTCAGTCTCATATCCATTTACTTTAAAATGGAACTTATAATACTTACTGCTAAGAGTGACTTTTTAAAATTATACTATAATATGCAGTAAAATATTTGCACATATATGGCATACAGTAGATATTTTTCCTTGCTGTAAGAGGACAGGACATTCATTACCAGTTAAGTATAAAAATCAAAGCACTCTGTAGTGAATTACCTTAACTTTTTGTTGCCTTGGCATCCATTCGGAGTCTAGATTTTACTTTTTATACCAGAAGCAGGCTTAGCCACTCTTGTTTGTTTGTTTGTTATTAGTATTTCTTTTTTATTTTTTAATTTTTGAAATGCCATAGTGAATACTTACATCTAGATTTTTTTATTAGTTGCACATGACATTACAATGATGTTGACATATCACACATTTGAACCAAATGGGGTATAATTTCTCATTTTTCCAAGTGTACAGGTTGCAGAATCACATTGGTTATACAGTCACCTATATACATACAGCAATATTAGTGTCTATTTTATTCTGCTGCCCTTCCTATCCGCCCTTCCCCTCCCCTCCCCTCCCATCACTTCTCTCTACCCAATCTAATGTGACACATTTCTTTTTTTTTTCTTCCCCTTCACATCATCATACATGTATTTTGTATAACGATGAGGGTCTCCTTCCACCTTCCGTGCAATTCCCCTTCTCCCTCCCATTCCCTCCCACCTCTCTTCACTATTTAGTGGTAATCTTCTTCTCATGCTCTTCCTCCCTACCCCATTTTGAGTCACCCCCCTTATATCAGAGAGGACACTCTTGACATAGGTTTAGGTCTCTGTCTCCTCCTAGTTCCTCATTTGGGTAGGGCTGGATATCTGCATTAGGCAACTGCCTCCTGGTTACCATCTTCCTATGGCACATGTAGAAACAATCAACTTGACTCTGTTCAGTGATCCCACACCCCACATGGACTGTGCAATATGTTGTAGTGAAGCAGGCCAGAGACCCCCTACCCGAAGATCCTCGCCATAATTGTTCTTCATAACTGAATATCAGCAAAGATTTCTGCAAAAGAGCTTAGGGGGTTAGAACTTCCTAGTTCCTGTTGCTCTGTCTTGCAAAAACTGATTTTAACTGCTGATATTACTCCTGCTTTTGTGGTAACACATGTAAAAACTCTGACTGTTCTAAAACATAGAAGAAAAACACTTTCTGAGAACTCAAAGAAAACATTACTTTATGGAGACCTCTGCAAAAATGTAAACCTTCAAGGCCCTCTTCCCACTAGGTATAAACTTCAAAGAATTTCTAGACTTTGTCCAGAGAATCTTTTAGGTGATAGGCCCTCTGGACCCTGCAATCAATAAACCTGCTTTCTTAAAGTTGAGAGAGAAGAAGAAGAAGAAAGAGAGAGAGAGAGAGAGAGAGAGAGAGAATTTCTTAGTAAACTTGCAAAATTTATTTGCCCTTTCTTAGTATCAGTTTCCTATGCACAAAATGAAAAGATTGGTACTTTTGACTCATAGGATTCTGTAACAATTAAATGAGATAATGCACAAAAGTGCTTAGCAGAGTAGTTAAGTTATACAAATCCCTACTATATAAGTGTTATATATTTTTAAAATGTACATTTTCCAACTAATAGAGACTGAACATTTTTAAGTATTTGTTTTTCTTGTCCATTAATTGGCTGGCTTATGTTCGTTTTACATTATCTGGTCTTCTTTACTAGCAGGAGACATATATGTATAATATTATATCTTATCTGTTGCAATGTAGTTTCAGCTTACGTTTTAACTTTTTACAGTGTAGTTCAACTGGCAGTCTTTCATGGATTCTTAGTGGTCTGTCTTTCTAAAAACATCCTTATCCAGAGATCTCAAATTTATAAAAAAAATTATATTCGTGTAAATTTAATACTTTTATGCATATTGTTTTGACATCTCTATCCTTAATTCATCCAGGACTTTTTTTTTTTGCAGTGCTGGGGAGCAATCTCAGGCTCTTACCCATGCTAGGCAATGCTCTACCTCTGAGCTTCACCCTTACCCCAGAATTTATTTCTCTGTGAGATACAGATCTATTTTTGGTTTTGTTTGTTTGTTTATTTGTTTGTTTTTGTTTTTGTTTTCCAGTGGAAAGCCAACTTACCTAACAACTCCAAGGTCTATATAAACAATATGCGAGGCTGGACAGTGAGTTATCAAGAGACCAAGGTCACTTTAGTCTTCTATTAGTAACATTTTTTACCCTAAAATTCTCACTAATAATATCCATATGCAATCTTACAGGTAGGATGGAGCTGGATCTGCTGAACTAAAAAATTGATCTGGGATTATTAAGCTTCTTACTTTTCTTGGGAAAAATTATTCTTTTTTGCAAGAGCCTTGTTGTCCTCCTATCATTTCAGTCTTTTTCATAAATATATGCACTCCTTAATTTTTGCCTTTCAGGACATCTGCTTTTTGTTAATTTTTTTTGTATTAATTAGCTGATACCTTCTGTTTTCCTCTAAACATTGACACATGTCCTGCCTGCCTCTTCTCTCCCTCCCCCCCCCTTTCTCTCTCTCTCCATATTGTGTCCAGAGGTGGGTGTGTAAGTCCAACAGGGCTGCTGCCCAGCCTTCTCACCCATTCCATCTATAGACCAACTGGGGATGCACTGCACATTTCATTCCAAGAGCCCCTGTCCATTTGTGACAAGGAGTATTTGAGAAAGGAGGCACAGGAGTATCACTGCTTTTCTGTCTGACCCTGATCAATCCCAGTTTCCTACCCCATCAGCCAAGCTCCTTATCTCAGAGACCAGAGCACCAGTTGCAAATGAATATGTCCTTCATTATTCTCCACTGTGCAATCTGATCAACCAGACATGGTGGATGCCATGGCCACTGTGAGTTTCTACCTAGTCTGTATTATAGTTCACTCCTATGTCCAGACAGATAAATGACATAAGCAGTCACCAATCCAGTGACAAGTCTCCCCTTGTTTCCAGAGTGTGAGACTTCTGCTTGCTTTCTGCACATTCTTCTTCTGCTTCCTTTAGGGATAATATCAACCCTACAATCTCTCCATGGATGGAGATTTTCCTTCAGTGAGAACAGAAAGGATGGTACGCCCTGTCTTTACCTCAGCAGGCTTGTTCCTGAGATTTATTTCTATGATCATTCATTGAAAGAAGACAAGGAGAACTTGACAATCCCAAAAGTTATAGTTCTCCTTTCGTTCTGGTTTGCTAGCAATAAGTACATACCAGAAGCATCCTCTTACTAGAAGGATGTGAGACCTCTGCTTATTTAGGCAGCAGAGTGGGTACTCACATCTTCTTCCCTAGATTGCTCTCACAATAAATCCAGATTTTTAAAACTCTCTCTGGAAGTGGTTTTTGCAAGTACTCAGTGTCTCAATTTTTCATTGAGACACTGAGTGCTTACACATTTCAGTGTCTCAATTTATCCAAGGTATTGGTTACGAAATCACTGTATTCTTGAAATTTGACAGAGTTCAGAATTCCTGAGTCCCCTATACTATGAAGAATAAAAAGGTTAATTTAACATTTGCAAAGTGTCTCTTTAGCTTGAAAGTGAGAAGACTGATCAAGAGTGCAGGCTATTAAATTCTTATCAAAATTTTAATATCATTTTCAAAGAAATAGAACAACTCATTTTAAAATTCATATTGACTCAGGAAAGACTTCAACAAACCAAAACAATCTTGAGCAAACAGAACAAAACTGAAACCCTAAACTTCCCTAATTTTAAAATGCATTATGAAGCTATTATAATCAAAGCAATGTGACACTGGCATATAAACGAAAACAACAAGAAATGGAATAGGATAAAGAGCCCAGATATCAACCCCAAATTATTTTATTTTTAACAAAGTTTTCATGAACACATAACAGAGAAATAATATTCTTTTTAATAAATAGTGTTGGAGAAACTGAATATCCACATACAGAAGGGCAAAGTTGAACTTTCATCTCACACAGTAAAATTGGGCTTCTAAACAAAACTCTACCCAAAATGGATAAAAGACTTAAATGTAAGGACTACAACTGTTAAGCTGCTAGGAGAAAACATGGAATTAGCTCAGGGCATTGCTTTGTACAATGATTTATCAGAAACAACTCTCAAAACACAGGTAACAAAAGCAAGAGTAGACCAAATGGGATGACAACAAGCTAAAAATATTCTCAATGGTCAAGGAAACAAATAACACAGTGAAGAGGAAACCGTGGACTGGGAGGAAATATCTGCCAATCATGTATCTGACAAGGAACCAATATGCAAGATATATAAGGAATCAAAGCAACTAAAGAGCATGAAAACAAGTAATTCGATTTAAAAATTGGCAAAGATTCAGAACAGACATTCCTTTAAAGAAGATAAGCAAATGGTAAACAAGTTTGTGAAAACACAGCCTCTCTAATCATCAGGGATTTTAAAATTAAAACCACAATAAGATATCAACTCATGAAATTTTGAATGCCTGTTATAAGAAAGATGAATGATAACAAGTGTTATAAAGGATGTGGAGAAAAGGGAACCCTGTACACTGCTGGTGAGAATGTACATTATTAGTACAGCAATTTGAGAAAATAGTATGGCAGTTTCTCAGAAAACTAAAACAGATTACTTTATAGTCCAGTTATCACATTTCTCCACACTCCTGGTTATGTATGGAAAGGAAATTAAATTGGCATAAGAAAGAGACATGTACACACTCCCATGTTGATTGTGGCACTACTCACAATATCTAAGACAGAATCATCTTAGTTGCCCAGCAGGGGATCAACAGATAAAGAAAATGTAGTACATATACACAAAGGAATAACATTTGGCCATAAAAAGGATAAAATTTTGTCTTTGGCAGAAAAGTGGAAGTAACTGAAGGACATTGTGTTAAGTGATATAAGCCAGAAACAGAAAAATAAGTACTACATGTTCTCTCTCATATTTAGAAACCTAAGATTTTTGAGTGCAGAACAGTGATTACTAGAGGTTGGCAAGAGTTAGGGTGTGTGAAGAGTGAGTAAAGGAGTCTGGATTTGATTAGCAAACACTGTATATATGTGTTGAGATATTATTTTAAACCCACAATTAATGCATGTTCATCAAAAGTAAAATGATTTCAAAAATTAAGAAAAAATAATTAATACATGGTGAAAATGTCCACAGTTTGGCAAGTAGCAAAGTAAGATGTTTAACTCAGTCTCTGATTCAACTACACCTAAACAAAAATAACTGGAAGAAAATGTTCTTATATATGAATGATTATTTAAGGGTTTGAACACCATAGAACACCATAGAAATTTAACACCATAGAAATTTAACCTTTATTTTATATTTTACTTTATTTTTCTTCTAGGATTTCTACAGAAAAGTTTTATCAACTTTTGAATCAGAAACACATCTACCAAAATTCCTTAGTGTTGCCAATAAACTTGTTCTCAGGAGTGTGACATAGCCCATCGGCATTGGCATCATCTGACAGCATGTTAGAAATTCAAAGCCTATTAAAGGAAAATGCTATATAAAAATCTGAAGGTTCTCAGGTGTCATGACAAAATTCCTGTATGCTCAAGGAGATCGCTTTTTCTTCCTGGATTTCTATCCTGTCACTTTTTATTTATTTCATGTGTTTTATTTTAGTATCTTTGCACCTTAATTATTCCCACATTTAGCAAAGCAAAGCACTTTAAAAAATTAATATTTTGGCCATGTGTTTTAGATGCTATTTTAAAAAGTAAAAATGGTGATGTTAGTAGACGTAATACTTAAAAACATGTTTATCTTTGAATGGAAATATATAATATCTTCTTAAGCCTACATATAGATCATTCAGTAAAAAAAATTAAATGAAATATCAGATTCTCCAAAATTTAATTTTCTCAATGAAAAAATTTATAGCTAAAATGTTCAAAGGGCACATTAAATATGTATTACTTGAGAAGCTATAATTTCAAGATTTATTATTTAAATCTCCCCTGACATTGTTATCATTCCAATATGAAGTGTTCCTCCAAATCTCCCATGTTAATACTATAATTTTCAGAGGTGAAATAATTGGATTGTAAAAGCTGCAGCTTAATCAGTCCATTCTAGTTTGAATGGACTGTGTAGTAAATGTAGGCAGGTGGGGCATGACTGGAAGAGATGAGTGCAGACCCTGGAAGAGTGCATCTTCCCTATGCACCCGCTCCTACTTCCTAAGTCTGCAATGTTAGCTGCCTTCCTCCCCTGGCCCTTCTCCTGTGATGTGCTACCTCACTTTGGGACCAGAGCAAAGGAGTTGTACATCTTAGGCTGGGGCCTCTGAAACCATGAGCCCCAAACAATTCCCTACTGTAATTTGTTCGTGTAGGTATCTTGGTAACATCAATTAAAAGTAAACTGTAACAAACATGTATGCTTGTGTTTTATAGTGAGACATCAAGATGAACGAATTTGATAACATTAATCATGATGTTATGGAATCTAGTGCAAATACAATCTCTCAAAAAAATATGGCTGGGATAAAAATGCAAAAGATAAATGTGAAAAGGAAATTAAGAAAAAATTCATTCATAAAAAACATTAAAAGAAATAAAATAGGAAGACATTCAACTAAGGTATTGATAGCCTAGGGCTCTGAAAACTATAAAACCTTGATGAAAGAATGTTAAGAATACATAGGTAAATGGAAGACACCCAAGTCCACAGATTAGTTAATTTGTTATTGTTAAAATGTCCATATGAACCCATCATGATTTACAGAGACAATGTAACCCTATCAAAATTCCAATTTTTATTGGCAAATTACCTTTTTATTGCCACACTATCGGTCTAGTAGTTGAAATGTTGTTAGTTTGACTTAGAAACTGAATATTTAACTTGAATTAAAAATATATATCCTTTCCCATATGGGTAGTAGCTATTTTCTTAGGCACTATTATCCTAAGTTGTCTTCTCAACAGCTGGTTAAAAAAGAGACATATTATATACAAATGATTTTGTTGGAAAGATGATTGAGGTTGAATTTAATGACAATGTTCATCTTCTGTGAGTATATGGTTGGATGAACTTTGACAAATATGTGTAATTATGCAACCATTGCCAGAATAAAAATATAAAATGTTTCTGTCACCCCCCAAAAAATGTTCTCCCATAATACTTCTCTAGCCAATCCCTGCCTTCAGTCCAAGCAAATACTCACTGATTATATTTTTGCCTCAATAGTTCAGCATTTTCCAGAGTTATAGAAATGTAATTATACAGTATTTTTATATGATTATAAAACCAATTTATATCACTTTTTTCACTCAGTAATACAATTTTTAGGATTCATTCATGTTTTATACATATGGGTATTTCATTCAATTGTATGTGTAAATCACTTTGGGATTTTTCACTGATGCTCCAGATAGTGAATTGTTGATGTTCCTGTTACACATTTTATTGAGTTTTCCTAATCATTTGTGATACTTCTCAAGGATACTTTCTCTTCATTTTCTACTTAAATTATGGGGGGGATTTTATTGCCAATGATTAGTACTTTTGTCACACTGGTCCCCGGAGAAGAGTTTGTTTTTGTTTTATTTCAACATATTCCCTGGAGTTGGCAGTAAATAGAAAATTATGTGACTGCAGCATTTATAAGTGGTATCTCTTTCTTAGAAGAGTTATTTATGTTTCAATGGTGATTTATTTTTAATTTCCCCTTTTTTCTTTCATTTTAAAGAGCGTGTATCCAATTGAGACTTTGTATAAAAGCAATCTCAATTTTAAGAACAAAATTTCAAACATTCAGCATATCTGGAATGAAAGCTAAGTGCTTATTAAAATTTTTGACATAAGGTCCCAAGTTTCCAAAGGCATATTAATCTGAGGAAAGGTGGAAATTCTTTCCTTTGCCTCTCTCCACAAAAATCACTGATAATAAATCTTCTTACTGGGTTATAAAATATCATTATATAAACAAGTGAAATTGTCACAGAATGGAATGAATTACAACTCAAAAAAGGTAAGTCTAATATAATTTCAACTTAATTTCAAAATAAGAAACTAAGACAAATAAATAAGGAGAACCCCCAACTCTATATACTAATAATATAATCTATTCACATACCGTTATTCTCTCTCTCTCTGACCCTTTTAATCAAATATTGGCATGGCTAAAGTGATGTAGAAAAAAATACTGAGCAATTTTTCCCTAGAATTTGGGAGAGCATGGTTCTACAACAGTCTCTTAGACTCACATGTTTCAGAAATGACTGGACTAACTCCTAGAAAAGCTTGAAAATCAGAACAGAGTAAAAATGGGAATCTTAGACATAACAATGACAGAAATATGCAATTCTACAAAGTTTATGACCACTAAATAGATGAAGACTGCAGGTGTTCAGTTTTGATTTAAAAAATATTAAAACTGCTCACTAATATCTATTTTGGAAAATCACATATTTATACATGAAATATACCAGTGATTTTTTTCATATTAGTTTATAAAAGAAAAACAATATTAATATGGAAAAGAAAGCAATATTAATAAAACAAAGGAAAAGAATAAACGTAACACAATGCTTTAGAAACCCATTTCTTTTAAAAGTCCACAAATAAAGCATATAATGAAGCAGATGGACATGTTTAATCAAACAGAGGAATAGTATAACATGAGACTAAATAGAATTCCCGTATGTAAAAAAAAAATTAGAAAAAAATTCTCTTCTGAATATTCTAGACAGTTTTGTAAATAATAAGTGGAAGTAAAACAAAGTGCCAAATTATATAAATAGATAAGAGAATATTTTTCAAAAAGATCATCTAAAAAGAAGACAAAATATTGTTTATTAAAATATATAATTTATATATGTTATCATTCTTTGTTTGGTTTGTCCTAAACACTGCTAAATGAATATTCTGTTGAATAAAAAAATACAAGAAAATTGATAATAGTAATCGTATACTCAATGCAGAGAATATGTCAAAAAAATTAAAAGTAAAATTTCAACTATTAGAAATTTATAGTATTTTAGTCACTGACTAACACAGTAACTGTAATATAATCCTGAATTTGAAATATCACTGATACTCATGACAAGGTGCACATAGCTTAGCTGTCCTGAGCCCTGCTGCCTTTGCCGTCTCCTGGTGTTCCTGGAAATGTCAGGCGCAAATGACAGGGTCACTGAGAAGAACTTCGTTGAGGAGCAATTCGATGAGGAAAATGTGATTTTAACACTGGTCCCAGTCACAGAAGAACAAGAATATCCAATAGAAACAAGTGTTTCTTCAACTGCAGAAATCAAACAGGAAGTCTGCCTTCCTGAAACAAAACCTAATTGTAAAATACGACCCCTTCCCTTGCCGACCATTTTGCCTCCAATTAATAAGGTTTCTCGGGATACTTTGCGAAACTGGTGCCAACAATTTAATTTGAGTACTGATGGCCAGAAAATAGAGGTTTATTTGAGGCTACAGAAGCATGCATATCCCGAACAAAAATTTGGTATTCCTGAAACATCTCAGGAGGCCAGATTGAAGCCAGTTTCCAGGAAATGGAAGGCAGTGGCCAATGCAGCAGGGCTTCAGGAAAGTCATAATAAGGTTAAAAGAGAGGAAGAGACTAACATGATTGAAGTGGTAAATTCAGCTCAGGAGTCCATATTGGCATCTTGGGCAAGGATCGCTGCCAGAGCCACTCAGCGCAAGGCTATGAACTCGTGTCCCATCACTACTTCTGTGGAGGCCTTTTTGCTGCAAACCTCTGGTGTCAGGTGGTGTGTGGTCCATGGCCAATTTCTTTCTGCAGAAACAGCAGGCTGGGTTTGCCTGCAGTTCCATGCAGGTCAGACTTGGGTCCCTGACACTCCCAAGAGGATGATTTCCCTCTTCGGTTACCTGCCTGTATTTTTCCACCCTCAGGACTAGAAGAAAATATGTTATGCCCTGAATGTGTAAAAAGGAATAAGAAGACGATGAAAGGATTAATTATAACAAGAGAGAAAAAGCAATGCACTGTAGGAGACCAAAAGGTTCCACCTTAAGCAATGTTGAAGTAGTATTTTGATCTGAAGGCAATTGAGAAGAAACAGACAAAAAGTTTTCTTCTTTCCCACTATTGGCCCCAAAACAGGACATAAATTTGCAAATATTCCTCTTCCCTCCCAGGACAAGTGGTTGGAGAGCCCATAGGTAAATTATCACACAGCCTGATGAATGCTGGGCTAGTTTCTTGACCGTCTTTCATTTTCAGTGTCTCCTGATCATTTGTGTCAGACTCAAGTATTAACTATATATATATAAAGCAGAGCTGCTAGGTTTATGGGGAAACTGAGCAAAAGAGTTCTTTTATGCTTCTCTTTAATATTAATTTTTTGTGTGTGTACTAAGATTGAACCCAGGGACACTCTACCACTGGGCTATAACCCTAACCCCGTGCCTCTTTTTTTTTGTTTATTTTTTGGTACTGGGAATTTAACCACTGAATCACATCCCCAGCCCTTTTAATTTGAGACAAGTTCTTCCAAGGTTGCTTAGGGTCTAACTAAATTGCTGAGACTACCCTTGATCTTGCAATCCTGTCTCAGCCTCCTCTAAGTAGCTGAGATATAGGTGTGCATTATCTCACCTGGCATTAATATTAACATGTCCTATTAGTGTTGTACATTCCTTAATTGATGAGTTAATATTGGTATATTATTAATTTTGGTGGTGGGTGGGGTACCATGGATTGTACTCAGGGGCACTCAACCACTAAGCCACATCCCCAGCCCTATTTTTGTATTTTACTTAGAGATAGGGTCTCATGAGTTGCTTAGCATCTTGTTAAATTGCTGAGGCTGACTTTGAACTTGAGATCCTCCTGCCTCTATCTCCAGAGCCACTGTGATTACAGGCATGTGCCACCAAGCCCGGCCTATTATTAATTATTAACTACCTATTGTTACTAGTTATAATGAATTATTATCTTTATGTG
>NW_025999853.1:50280674-50332682 GCF_001458135.2 Marmota marmota marmota | reverse complement strand
AGGGAGGAATCAAATAGATGGAAAGGTTAAAACATACAGGGGCCTATTAGCCAGAATACTGTTTTGGAATTATACCTAATGAATCAGTAATTTTCAAATACCTTTATAGTGATTAACTAGATAGATTTTAATTTTAACATCTTTTTTGTTTTCAATTGATGCATAAAATTTGTATATATTTATGGTATATAGTGTAATATTCAGTAAATATACACATAATAATACTCAAATCAGGATATTTACTATATAGATGACCTCATGTATTCACCAGTTCTTTTAATGTATCAAGTTTTTATTCCAAGGGCTTCATAAGACAAAGGGGAATGTCATACATAGTTAATACATCATATATTTAATAAGCACCTCCCAATAATTTTGAGGTCATAGACTTTCTTAACATTTTCAACTAAAGTCATTGAAAGAGTATGTAAAATGGAAATTTCAATATTCACCTCTTTTATTTTAGGGAGTTTGCTTTTGAAATGAAATTGAGATGGATGTCTTAGAATGTAGAGGACAAAGAAGAGATCATTGCTTTAACCTCTATAAATTTTGAGGCTTAGGATATAAATGTGACAGTGAGTCTAGAATATAGATAATAGAGTGACAAAAAATTATACCCATTATATAATACAATTATATCCATTTGATTCTTTTCTTTTTTAAAAAATGAGAGAGAGAGAGAGAGAATTTTTTTTAATATTTATTTTTTAGTTTTCGGCGGACACAACATCTTTGTTTGTATGTGGTGCTGAGGATCGAACCAGGGCCGCATGCATGCCAGGCAAGCGAGCTACCGCTTGAGCCACATCCCCAGCCCCCATTTGATTATTTTCTCAAATTAAAAGTTTAATTGTTTAATTCACAAAATAAAAGTTTAAATGTCTATTTTTTTTCCTAAAAATACTTAAACTTTTAGTGAAAATAATCAAATAGATAAAATTGGGTTTAATTTACCATTTCTACTCCCTAAAAATGTACATTAAATTATTTTTAAAAGGTTTTTATAATCATCTAATAAATCTTTTGAAGCACACAGAAATTACCTAAATGAGAAGTTATCCAAAGAACCAGATCCCTCAATCAAAAAAGGACTTGGGTGAACCACATAAAAAATAAACCAAGAAGAAAAAAGATAAAGATATTTTAGGATATTTTAGTATTGTTTTAATTATTTTCTGCTGTATTTATGACTTGATAAATATTAAGTTATAGTTTGGGTTCTAATTATTCATTTCTTTCCATTTTTCACATCTTTAACTCATCCTCTTAGCCCAAAGGAAAACGTCACATTGTTTTCCCCTCAATCTTTCACATTCTTTTTCCTTACAAGCTCTCCCAAATCCCTTTCTGAAGTCAAAGTTTCCTAGGGTGTGGGTTTATTGTAATAAACAACTATGGAAGCAATACTTTAGAAACATTTGCCTAATTTTATACACATGTATATATTATTATATTTTATGGTGATTTAAAATCCTTTGGGTATATTCTAAGGAGTGTGTCAAAGGTGGTTCTATTCCTAGTTTTTTGAGGAATCTCCATACTGCTTTCGAGAAGGACTGCACCAATTTGCAGTCCCACCAACAATGTATGAGTGTTCCCTTTTCCCCACATCCTTACCAATATTTGTTGTTATTTGAATTCTTTATAATTGCCATTCTCACAGGAATGAGATGGAATCTCAGTGTGGTTTTCATTTGCATTTCTCTAATTGAGAGAGATGTTGAACATTTTTTCATGTATTTGTTGATCATTATTTTTTTTCTTTTGAGAAGAGTCTTCAGTTCCTTTGCCCATTTATTGATTGGGTTATTTTCTTTTATTTCATTTTATTTATTTATTTATTTATTTTGGTGTTGATCTTTTTGAGTTCTTTGTATGTCCTAGGAAATAAAGCCCTATATGATGTGCAGATAGCAAAGATTTTCTCCCATTATGTAGGCTCTCTCTTGATGCTTTTGATGGTTTGCTGTGAAGAAGCTTTTCAGTTTGATGCCATCCCATTTATTATTTTTTTTTATTTAATGTGCTTAGGAGTCTTGTTAAGGAAGTCAGTTCCTGTGCCATATGTTGAAGTGTTGGGCCTATATTTTCTTCTAGTATGTGCAGGGTTTCTGGTCTAATTTCTAGGTTCTTTGTCCACTTAGAGATGACTTTTGTGCAGGGTGAGAGGTAGAGTTTAACTTTCATTCTTTTACATATGGATTTCCAGTTTTCCCAGCACCATTTGTTGAAGAGGCTATTTTTTTTCCAGTGCGTGTTTTTGGTGCTTTTTTCTGGTATTAGGTAACAGTATTACACTTTCCTCATTTAAACTATAATATTATTTGATTTTCAATGTGAAAAAATTTTTATGTATTCATCTTTCTTCTGAGGTAACTCATGTCATATAATCTCATAACTTTTTCAGTCCATGTGAATGGGCTTGTATTATCAGGACCGTCAACATATCTTCATTTCTTATCATCATATGTATAAATATATGTTTATCTTCTTCATTGCCATGATCACATTTGAAAGACATGTGAATGCATGAACAAACTGATTTGAATTTTCATTGACACATGAATGTTATCATCACCTCTATTTATTCATGCTCTAATTGTTTGCATTACGAACAATAGCAGAAAAATCCTCTTCTTATTTTAATTAATGGTCAATGTCTTTACTGCTCAGTTTCAAGCTAAACTTTTAGCACATTATGAAATAATATTTATGATAACAATTGGCATATATATGATGGCATTTGATAATTAATTCTTGTAATTTTCTCTCAAAGAATCAAATGTATATCTTGAAAATTAAAGAAACATGAAAAAGATACACTCACACATTGCCGGTGGGACTGCAAATTAGTGCAACCACTATGGAAAGCAGTATGGAGATTTCTCAGAAAACTTGGAATGGAATCACCATTTGATCCAGCTATCCCACTCCTTGGTTTATATCCAAAGGACTTATAATCAGCATACTACAGTGATGCAGCCACATCAATGTTTATAGCAGCTCAATTCACAATAGCTAAACTGTGGAACCAACCTAGATGTCCTTCAATAGATTAATGGATAAATATGATGTGGTATATATACTCAAGGAAATATTACTGGCTTTAAAGAAGTGTGAAATATGGCATTTGCCAGTAAATGGATTGAGTTGGAGAATATCATGTTAAGCAAAATAAGCCAAACCCCCCAAACTAAAGGCTGGATGTTTTCTGTATTATGCAGATACTAATTCACAATAAGGTGGGGCCACTAGAAAAGAATAGCATTACCTTAGATTAAATAGAAGGAAGTGAAGGGAGGGAAAGGGAGGGGTGGTACGGATATAAAAGATAGTAGAATGGAACAGTCATTATTATTTTATGTATATATGTGACTACATGAGCAATATGATTCTATAATATATAAACTCAGAAAAATGAGAAATTATATCCCATCTATGTATGTTATATCAAAGTGTATAAATGCATTATACTGTCATGTATAACTAATTAAAACAATTAAAAAATAATAATAATAAAAGAAACATATGAAATTCAGTAGGAATCTTCCTAAAAATTCTGAGTACAATTTTTCTTTAATAAACAAATATTGGTTTTAAGAAGGAATGGTCATTGTACAATCTCATAATTATTGGTAAGAGTTGACAAAATCTGTAGCTCTACCTTTGGTGAGGCCACAGGTAGTTAGTTTTAGATCAGACATCTTTGTACATGTTCAGAACTAGTTGAAAGACAACCAAGAATAGAGGGGCTTTATAGATTATAACATTATGTAGGTTTGAAAATGCTTTCCACAAGAAATAAAATCTAGTTTGTATAGATAAGAAGGTTTTTTAAATCTTGAAACTATTAACATTTTCAGCCTGATAAATTTTTGTTCTCTATTGGTGTCTTTCAACAAATGATATCTGAAAAATTAAGTTACCCACATGATCAATAACTCGTATCATATACATAACTCAGTTCAAATAAGCCATAGCTATAAAAATAAAGGTATATAACTTCAAGATAAAATCAAACTAGATAATACATCTGTTCTTGGACTAGATTGAACCATGAGTCATAAAGAAAAATAATTGATAAATTGAAGTAATCAGTAATGTGCTCTTCAAAACCCATTGTTTATGAATGGAAATACAAGCCACAAGATAGATAGATAAAAATTGCATATCTGAAAAAGGACTTGTATCACAATAGTTAAAGAATCCCAAAATATAATATTAGTGATAAAAATTTAAATGGGCACATATTTATGCAGTGATTTTATCAAAGGAATTATACAAATGGCTGAGAAGTGTAAAAAGATGATCAACATCACTAGCCTTTGGAGAAGTGAAATTATAATTACTATGAAATACAACTATATGCCCTTTAAAATGGCTAAAGATAAAAATGTACATATATATTTGCCAAAATATTTGTTGGTGAGGATGTGGAGCCACTGAATTCTTCACAAACTGCTGATGGAATATAAAATTATATCATCACTTTAGAAAATAGTTTAGCACTTTCTTTAAAAATCAAACATCTACCTATCATATAAACATTACAGCCATTACAGTCCTGGATATTTACTCTGGAAAAATGAAATCTTATGACCCCATGAGATTTTGTAATCAAATGTTTGTAGCAACTTTACTCATTGTACCCAACAATAGGACACAAATCTACTGCCCCTCAACAGAGGTTATGAATAAATAAGTAGAGGTAGAACAACGAAAAGAATACTGATGAGCAATCAGAAATGCATTCATCTATATATGGAATATTATAAATGAATATCAAAATAATTAGACTGAAAGAAACCTGGTTAAAATGAATACTGTATTATTTTCTTTATACCATATCCTAGAAAGTGGAAAAAAATCTATAGAGACATAAAGTGGATCAATCATTCCAGAGAATGTTGAGAGAGACATGATGAGAGGGATTACAATGTTGCATTAGGAATCTTTTGGCAGCAATGACTATCTTCATTATCTTGATGTGGTAATGGTTCAATTTTATATAATTCTTAGAAAATATACAATATTTTATACATCAAAGATTATCATACACTTTAAACATAGGTTCTTTATTACGTAGTATACCTTTATAAACTTTTTAAATGTATTGACCAAAATCAAACCATCATGGTGAATAAGCATGTTGGTTTTGCCTGTGCAATCTAACCTGTTTTCTAAAATTGTACCTTTAACAAAAAAAAATCTAATGTTGTTTCATATAAGGATAGTGGCAATTAAAACCATTAGCAGATACAAGGTTTACTTCTCAAAAGACAAAATCTTCCTCCCAATCCCAGTTCCTTTTCTACCTTAAAAAAAAAAAAGTTAGATAATTCTGACCTGAGGGTAAACCACACAGACTCTTATCAGATAGCACCACTGTGGATCTGTACATTCAATAAATATTTCAGCCAGCTTCCAGCCAGAAAAGATATATTTTCTTCATTAGGGGCTTTATCCATTAACTTGACTTCAGGATAAAACCACATCATTTTTCCAATCCACTTCTTTTGGTTATTATAAGATTAATACTTCCACCTTTTCAATGACTATCTTTAGAATCTGATAAGCAATGCCCTATATTTTGGACCCCTATAGCAATTCGTGAGGAACCTGAAGTTCCCATTTAATATTGAAATTCATAAAATTTTTATTTATAATTAAAAGCGTGATTAGTATTATTATCATTGAATGATTCTGAGAATCTTCTCAGACTTCTAAATTTTGGGTACCAGCCACCTATTCCGAGAGTTCTATTTTCAATTTGTTCTAAAATGTTTTTCTTTGGGTATATTGATTTCCCAGAAAACAAGATTATTATGAAGATCATTTAAAAATAACACTCAGTCCATTTCATTCATTTATAAGTGTAAACTATTTAAATTAGTGTCACTACAGAGAATATCACAGATGTCTACCTAGAATTTATGAAGCCATAGAGCACAGACAAGAAGCATTAGCCTGAGGGCCAAGTCCACTTGGTCCTAATGTCATGGGAAGGCCAGGAATATCACAAGAGGAAGTGGGTTCCTTGTTTCCTGTGTCCTTATTAGGCAAGATTAGTGGCCTGATCTTTCTCCCTCACATGGCTATACATATAAAGGTTTACTGAAAGCAAAAGAATATTCAGTGTAGACATTTAATGGTCCTTTTCCAGAGAGAGAACAGCCCCTGTGGTCCCTGGGAGTCCTGTGTATATACTCCTTTAGTTCCTGGATTGTGTCAAGCCTGCAGACCTAATTGAGAATGACCATGGTGGTATGTTGATAGGACCCTTCTTAAGTGTTCAATTTGCCTGAGAATCTTTACTGATTGGTTTATGTTTCAAGGCCTGAATTTCATGTGTGTGGGTGGGTGGGAGATCCTTGTTCTGCCCTTGTGGTTTGTGTGCCCACTTGGAATCAGGATGAGACACCCTGTTATCTAGAGAAAGCTGACTCCACATATTGTCTGCCTGAGAAAGCTGATTTTATCTCCTTCTGTGACTTTGTCCCTGTGACCTCCCATTATTCCTGCTTATTCCTATTTATCCCACCAATTACTAACAATACCCCACTGGCCTAAAGAAGATCCTTATATTTCTAGTAGTTGAAACTTAAATTCCTTATGGTTAGTGGACTTTGGGTTCTTTAGTTAAGGAATAAGCAGAAGAAAACTTATTAATTAAAAAAAAAAACTCCTGCCCCTCTAAATACTTAGAATTCTCTATCATATATTTTAGTATTCAAACATATTTTTTGTACTATGACATTTTATTTTATAGACTTCACTCTACTGTCATTCAATTTCCAGAAGCTTGCCCATTTTGTCAAGTCTGATACAAGTTCTTGGGCAGTTGTTTGGTGAAGTAATGAATGAATGAATGAATGAGAAGTTTTCATCCCAGGATTTGTGAATCAATGACTGAGAAGAATTTGTCCTAAAAGATCTTGGAGTAGAGATATTGTTCTACATGGAACACATATAGATCTTAAAACTTAGACCTGTTTTAGCTTGACAAAATCAAATTGCTTTAATAGTAAAATCTTTTCTTATGTTTGTTGCTCTTTTTCCTGATTCTTCCCTGCATCAGAAATCATCTACTATGCCCTATAAAACCAACCAGGACATCAACATGAATAGCTTTCATGGATTTAAGCATTCATAATGGCTAGGAACTTCAAACAGCCCTATATGGTGGGGAAAACTTAATTAGTACTTCTCATCCCTCCCTACCTGTCCACCACAACACTGATATCTCTTTTCTTTTTCATTTTCTTTTTTTCTTTTCCTGTTTTTTTTTTTTTTGTACTGGGGAATGAACTCAGGGGCACTGGACCACTAAGCCACATCCCCAACCCTATTTTCTATTTTATTTAGAGACAAGGTCTCACTGAGTGAGACCTAGCACATCACTTTTGCTGAGGCTGTCTTTGAACTTGCAATCCTTTTGTCTTAGCTTCCCAAACTGCTGGGGTTGCAGGCATGTGCCACTGCACCAGCAATATCACACTTTGAGTCCAGCCAGTGATAGAAGCAATGATTTGCACTCCTGACCATGGCTTTGGTTTTCATACAATCTACATTGAATTATATATAGCTGAGTCAACCTCACACATGACTTTCCTAGTCATTATCTGAGAGCAGATGACCAACTAGGAGGCCACTTCTCAGAGTTTCCTTCTCAGTATGGTATGTTAAAACCATGAGAGGACTTTGTGCAAAACTTGAAAGTGGAAAGAGAAGCAAAGGTTATTTTTCTCCAAAAGGGTTTGAAGTCAGACTGATGAGTTAACATGACATCCAGAGTACCTTCTAATTAAGTGTTTTAGAATTACCTAATTTGCTGATAAGGTTTTGAAAAGTGGAGCCAGAATTAGACAGGCATTTAGTATAAATAGGTAAATCAAGTCAGGTTGGATCAAGGAGGCTAATTTGAGTAAGTCTGGAAGTTGGAGAGGGATTGAAATGCTAATGCCTTCAGAGCACTTTCTACACCCTTATCAAGATAACCTGCCCCTGCTACAACCTGTGGCTAAGGTAACTTGTCTCAGGGGTTGTCCCTCCCTACAGGAAATTGTTAATTACATCCCCTTCCAGCCCAGATCATCCCACTTTGGCTCCTCCAGCCCATCTGCTGAAGGTATTCTGACCATGGAAATAGGAAAGCCTCTGTCCCCCATGAGCAGACGCCCTGGGAGTAACTGGTGCCCTGATTCCCAGGATTGGAATGCCCAGCAGTTCCCCACTGAGGCTATTAAGATAACTATGCAGAGGCACTACCTCGTTTCCATAGTAACATCCTTGGATGTGAGAGACTCTGTGTTTGTATTAATCTGGACCTTATCTCAGTTAAGTAGCATTAGGGTTAAAGGAATACCAGTTAGAGTGTAGGGTAATATGGATAATATGTAATCTTTTTTGAGTTAATAAACTTGGCAGGAGGGAGGAGCAGAAAGCATACACCTCTTCCTCACTTCTTCTCTCCACTCTACTCCACCTTGTCTGCCTGCTTCTACTTCACCTGTGTCTCTTCACAGGGTTTCTTCACAGGTGTAATTTACAATCATCTTCTCACCTTTTTCCATCCCACTGAACATCACAGGGCCTAATCTTAAAAGCAGGAAGGAGAGAGATATGCAGGGGAAGAGAGCAGGAGACAAAGGAACCCTAAAACCTATATTAAAAAAAAAAAAGCCAGAACGCCTTCACCTCTGAGGATACCAGGATACCAGCTATGGCCTCCTTCTCCCTCCCTGGGGAAGCCTATGTCACTGCTTTTTAAATAAACCCTCCTTTATATTCTTGCCTCTGTGTGCTTCTCTAATGTTATACTTCAACATGTGGGGAAACAGAACTCGTCACTAGTAACCAGCAGTATCCAAAGCACTCTCTCAGAAATTATAGAAATTCATTGCCATTTCCCATTCACACTTCCTGCACCTTCTCTGCAGGCCTCCAACTGAAACCAGATTTAAAGTTAGGTAGTCAGTGTAGTTAGGTAAATCGGGTCTAATATTGAGTGAGATCCAAAATGGAGGCCATGTTGAGAATGAATTCCGGGAAAAGCTGAACAACTCTTGGAATGTTAATGAAGTCCTGGAAACACAGGACAACTCATGGAATGTTAATGTCCCCAAGGCCCAGAGCCCATCCCAAAGAAGTGTTAATAAAACAGCTCCCAGCAAACTTGAAGAAGCTGACTCACTTCCTGCCCAGATTACTTCTTTGGTCCACCTGTGTCCCACCCTTTGGGCCTTCCCACCTACATTCCATCACTGAAAGAACTATAAAAAGGGGAACACATTCGCCTTTCAATGGATTCCACCTCTTGGGTCCCCTTCTTCCTCTAGGAAAAGTCTTTTCTGGTGTTATTCTTCAACATTGGGGAAGCAAGGACTCATCACGGGCCAACAGCTGTAACACAACCTGAAATCTTCAGTATTAGTTTTCTCAACATTCTGTCATCAACACTCAAAGTTTGGCTTTTGGCTCCCTCAGGTCTTGAAAAGCAAGTAGAGTCTTGGAGTCTGTCAAATTATAAAAAACAAATAATCTAGGTGTTTGTTTGTTTGTTTTTTCTTTGCTGAAGTGAGCTCATAAAGAGAGGAACAAAATGTTGAATGTATTCCTCTAAAGGCATCCTTCTTCTTTTCCCTGAGGGATAATTTCTTAAGCTTCTCTTCCTGGATGATGGGAATGGAGGAATGGACTCAGCAGTAACATGAGAACAGCCCATTCCTATTAACTCCACTTTGACATATTTCATTTCAAAAGGACATGGAAGGATAGTTTTCAGGGATTGGTGTTTCAATTTACCCACTTCCCACACCAAAGAAAATGATTCACTTGTGGAGAAATCCCTCAGAGAATAAAATACCAAAGTATTGGAATAAGGGAGAAAAAAAATGGGCTATTTCCAAAGAACAGGAGACATGCTGCTAAATCACAACAGCATACAGAAGGAGCTATGGATGCATGCAATAGCATGGGTGAACTTTGCTATGTTGAACAAAAGAAGTCAGACATGAAATTCAAACAGTGCAGTTTTTTTCATATGAAATTTTAGAACAGGCATGACTAATCTACAGTGACTAAAGATCATCAGTATATACTTTAATTCAATGAGATGAGGTGTTTTTATACACATGCCTCAAATATGTAAGTATTTTCCCAAGCCAAGATATAAATGAATTGTAGGTTGAATTTCTTTCACGAGTTAGTATCATCTGAAGTGTTCAGAGACTGTAAATTTAGAACCAAAGCCTGGTGTTCAATTATTTTTACCACAAATTACATCTATTTGTTTACAAATAACTTATTTGTAATTATTATGATTCCACAGGAGAAAATTTTTCAGTGGAATATCCATTCTGTTCATGTGTTATAGCTCTCATTGCAATACCCTTGAATTTTTATTTTCCTTATTCATCTTTCAAGATTCGTTAAGTGATGATTTTTCTTGAAAGATTACTTTGCACTTTAAAATTACTTAGATTTTCTACTTTTTCTATCACAACATCAATCACATTATATGAATCATCATGTTTTGTGTATCTATCAATTTTAGCAATGCAAAATACTTAAGAGTGGATGCAATCCTTAGCAATTAACATATGTATCAAATATTTAACTAGCTATGTCTAGCAAGTTTGCAAAAAGCATTTAGTATATAAAGAAGCCCTTTATGAGAATAGACATTTCTAGATAAAGTTAGAATTTTATATTCTGGATTGAGGAAGGCAGTTTATTCCCAGAGATTAGGAAGATCCACTCAGAAAAAAGAGGAGAGAGGTGCAGATGGACAGAGCAAACTTAATAAGATATAAATAGTCAAGGGAAAAAATGGCAGAGATCCAAAGTAATGCAGTAGATAACCATATTGAGTTTTCTCATTTATGTTCCCAAGAATGTTATTTATGTCTAACTCTGTCTTGTTGTTTTGAAAAGGAGCATATACTGGAGAGCTTCTCTCACCTGCTGGTTCCTCAGGGTGTAAATGTGATATACCTAGCCTAGTTCTCTCTTTAGATCAGAAGCCAGCTTGTCACAAGTTATGAAGGATTCATTTCTGTTTTCTGTAAAAATATTAGGATGTCTATATGGCCTGTCCATTAGTTGATGTTGTAAAGCTGATTGGAATGCCTGCCCGTGCCCTGAACTCACCCATGCCCAGTTTTCCCTGACCAGATAACAACCCTTTCCTAAACCTTAGTGACGCTTCATAAATTCTGGCCTTCCCTGGCCAGATAATGACCCTCTCTGAGTCTCTAAGACCTCTATAAATTCTGATGCCGGGGTCAGCAAAAATGTAAACTTGTGTTATGCTCCTCAGAGTTTTGTTATCTGTAACCCCCCCTTGTGTAACTTTTGGGGCTATACAACTGGGCTGCAAGGAAGCTTCGCCGCTGTCCTTGGCTCCCACGATTTTGATGGGAAAGGCAGCCTGGCTGGTCGAAATAATAAGCTTGATTTAATTTGATTTTAATTGGAGTCAGAGGTCTTTTCTTGCGTCATGGTCTAACAAATAAAAGGTTTGAGTAAAAGGGCAACAGAGGTATTGAGCACAGCTACACCTTTAGTTAAAGTCACCCTTTCTTTTGCTGATGGTTTCATATACATAAATATGCAGCTCCCATAAGTGATAAAGACAACAGGTGGAAAAAGCCTCATTCCTTGTTGACCAGAAAGGAATTTGAGAATGATTTTGATGTTGAATGTGTAGGAGACGACCACTAAAAACAATGTGAGGGCAAGTGTCATCACAGCTAAAACAAAAGCCATCAATTCTATGAAACGTGTATCTGTACAAGAGATCTGCAGGATGGGAGAAATGTCACACAGGAAATGATCAATCACTTTGGAAGCACAGAAATCCAGTTTGAGTCCCAGGAGCAAAGGAGGAAAGATGATTAAGAATCTAGCTGCCCAGGAGCTTAGCACCAGTAGGTAGCACACTCTGCTGTTCATAATGACTGGGTAATGCAGAGGTTTGCAGATGGCGACATAGTGGTCATAGAACATGGCAGCCAGGAGGTAAAACTCTGTAGCCCTTAATAGGAAAAAAAAAAGAATAATTGAGTTGCACAATAATTGTAGGAAATTGTTCTGTCCCCAGTGAGAACCCTTATCAGGAACCATGGGATGCAGACTGTTATAAACAAAACTTCTAAGAAGGAAAAATTTCGGAGGAAGAAATATATAGGAGTCTTAAGGCAGGGATCCAGCAGGGAAAGGAGGATGATGACTAAGTTCCCCATCAGGCTCAAGATATAATTGAAAAATAGAAAGAGGAAAATCATAATCTATAGCAGAGGGTCATCTGTGAGTCCAAGCAAAATGAATTCTATCTCCACTGATTGATTCTTCATTTCTCTTTTGTCCTATAAAATTACAGAAAATAAAAACTAGTATCACAAGAAATTATGTCTTCCTTTTCAGCTATATGAAGTTTCATTTTCAGAAACTTACCGATCACAAGTATTTCTCAAATAGCTTAGAGTTCATCACAATGAAAATAACTTCTACTCCACTCATCATCCTTATTAGAACACTGAGAAATCCTTCCCTTGTCCAAATCAAAGTAGGTCCTATTTACGAGTTTATAGGACACTTAATAGTTATTTGAAATGTAGCTCCTCAGTTTGATTCATGTTAATCTATGACCAATCTTTCAAATGCTTTATCATAATAGGCTGTTCAAACATTTAAGTTGTTTTTGTTTGTTTGTTTGTTTTGTACCAAGAATTGAACTCAGGGTCACTTAACCACAGAGCCTCACCCCCAGGCCTTTCCTGTATTTTATTTAGACACAGGGTCTCACTGAGTTGCTTAGGGCCTCACTAAGTTACCGAGGCTGGCTTGGAATTGAGGTCTTCCTATTTCAACTTGCTGAGCCAATGGAATTATAGGCATGCACCATCACACCTAGCTTGATATATATTTTTTTGAATATAGCTAATATTCAAGTGACACAAAGGTTATAAGAAATAGTTTTCTTCCCAGTATCCATAATACCTAAAAATTAAGGGATACATGTGATAGTATAGGAAATTTATAAAAAGGAAAAAATATATGAGTTTCTGATGAGCATTCAGCAGGGTGAGTTCAGGAATGATCAGATCAAAGCAGTGCTTAAATAATTGAGAAACAGGAAGATAAATAACACAATTTTCAAATGTGGGTCATCATTTGAACCCACTATGATGAACATTGTCACTACTTTATGGTTTTCCATTACCATCCTCTGTCTTTTTTCAGGTTTAAATGATGAGGGTTAGGGAGAATCTCTGTCTAACAAGAGTGATAGCTAGTGCTTAAGTTAGAGCTAGCAAAATTATGTTTCAGGCAGAGTTATGGAATGCTCATTCATGTTTTATAGGTAGTGTGCTGCTAAGGAAAATAGTTTGTATTTCCAGAATACCTTGATGGTAAAATTAAAACTTCATATATTCTAGCAAAATTATAAATGTAGTAGTATTATTTTATGAATATTTGGAAGATCCATAAAATTTGAATAATGTACATTTTTATATAATATATAAAAGTTGAGATGGTATATATAAATTCATATATTTGCATTAAAAAGTAGATACAAATGCAGGATTGCAAAAATATTGAGTTCTTGCAGGCCTTTTTTTTGTTGATGTAATCTCTGATGATTATGTGTAGTCTTCATATAGAGGAACAAACTGAGCTTCTGTTCATGGAGCAATAACTACCCCTAGTCAGCCAGCACTAATTATTTATAATGCTAGTAATGAACATATACACCATCTGAAAACACGGTCTGTTGGGCTTTTGCTACTTCTCTGTCATTGAATGGAATTATATTTCCCAGGAGATCCATCTATAACTAAAAAACATATTTTTAAAAAATGCATGCTATACTGTAGTCATGTGATCCTTTTACAATTATTTTTTTCATGTCATAAAAATAAATATTTTCCTTTTTTGGTAGGGATTGTGAGCCTTTTATTCAATATATTTGAAAATTATGTATTCAGTATCACTTATTTACTAGGTTTTATATACACTCACATGGACATGAAAAATAAAGCATTTGTCTTTATGGCAGATATTAAATGTACAATATAAACAAAACTTAAGGAATATTGGTGCACAGCAGGGAGACCTCTGGTCAGTAGAGCAGACAGGAGAGACAATTCCTCTAGACTTGGTTTGTAGGCTGTGTGGTGGGGACAGGAAGAATAGTTATGTTTAAATGGATAACATTTAAGTTGAGAGATAAATAAAGAATAAAATTTAGAAGAAGAGGAAAAGAACTTTTTGTTTTTAAACAGAGACAACAGTAAGTGTAAAGCCTTTGTGATGCCAGGAGACTCCAAGGATAACAACCTAGCCTGCATCCCAGAGACAGGAGAAAATTCAATGTGAAAAGTTATTTAATAATTGTGTGGACTCTTTTGAAAGAAATTAATAGGCATTTTGTGTTCAAATTCATAAGATTTTTAGGGCATGAAAAAGTTTATTACTTTATGATCATTTATTTGAACTGACTTTTAATAAATTATCTGAGATTCCACATATATTGCTGACTTTTTCTTGTTTCTATTAAAATGATGTTTCCATGATGTGCAAAAGTTTATTGCTTTATTTAGCTACATTTGACTTAAAATATTCATATTCCATTTTTGCATTTGAATGTTTTCTCCATTCTTAGTAACTTAATTCTAAAGCTGTAGTTAACATTTTGACATTGTAATTATAATTTCATATCCTACTAGAAAAGAACTTTTTTCTCATCTTAATTATTAGTCTCTATAATTTATGAATATTTTAATTTTAAAATTTCAGCATTTTATATGTATGCAAATATTACATACATAGGAATAAACTTTAGGATCCTAAATATCAAATCTACTTTTATTTAAAACATATTTATTAGGATATGCATTTATTTTAATTTTCTTTATTTTTTAATTATATCATGTCCTTTATTGATAATGGTGATTTGAAAAAATCTTTAGTTATAGAGGATTATTAGTGAACTAAATAAATTGAAGGATATTATAATTTTTTTTTCTTTTTGGGTACCAAGAGCTAGGTACTCAAAAAAATTTTTTTAAAACCATCTAGCATCATTTAGAGTGGAAGAGAAACTGAGAAATCTATATGAATTATTTTCTTGGAAGTACAGATGCATACAAACTAAGCTATTTATTTCCTTGTTGGGTTTTGCTTTTGTCTTATTTTGTTTTATTTTTTCTTTCTTTCTTTCTTTTCCCCCCTAGATTAAAAGTAATGAACCAGGTTTACATGAACTCCAAAAACACTATCATTTCTTTAGATTGGAAACTTAGCTTTAAAAAGGTTTATTTGAAGGGGGGTTAAAGGACTGAATTTATGTTTTGGAGACTGTTCTGAGTGCAAGAAATGTTTGAGAAGATTTACCTGAATAGAAATCAGATCAAGCAGATTTAAACAGATGTGGTGTTTAATGGTTTGTGCTTAGTTAATATTTTATTTCTATATTTGACCACCTTCTTTCCTCTTTGAGATTAAAGCAAGTTTTTTTAAGGAATCACTGAAAGCTTGTCTCACCTGTTTGTTTCTCAGAGTGTAAATGAATGGGTTCAGCATGGGAGCAATGGATGTCATTAGCACTGTCACACCCTTATTGATAGCCACAGATTCCTTTGCTGAAGGTTTGACATAGATGAAGATACAGCTTCCATAGGTGATGGACACCACAATCATGTGAGAAGAGCAAGTGGAAAAAGCCCTTTTTCTTTGCTGGGCAGAGGGGAATCCTAGAATGGTCTTGATGATGTATATGTAGGACAGAACAACGCACACAAGGGTCAGAATGAAGGTCAGCACGGCACAAACAATCACTAACTGCTCTATGAGCCATGTGTCCGAGCATGAAATCTTCAAGATAGGAGATGCATCACAGAAAAAATAATCAATAACATTTGAATCACAAAATTTCAAATTTAGGAAGAGAGTAAGTGGTGGGAGTATTATCAACAAACCAGCCATCCAACAGCAGAGGACAAGCTTCCTGCAGACTCTGTGGCTCATGATGGTGACATAATGCAGGGGTTTGCAGATGGCCACATAACGATCATAGGACATGACGGCCAGAAGAAAAAATTCTATTACTCCAAAGATGTCAGTAAAAAACACTTGAACGACACAAATATTATAAGTAATGGACCTGTCACCGGTTACTATGTTGTATAAATATCTAGGGATACAAGCAGATGTAAATGAAATTTCTAATAGGGCAAAATTTTGTAGGAAAAAGTACATGGGTGTTTTAAGGTGGGAGTCCAATAAAGTGAGGGATATGATGGTCAGATTCCCAGTTATACTCAACATGTAAGTGAGAAATAGAAACACAAAAATTGGAATCTGAAGTTGAGGGTCATCTGTTAGTCCCAACAGAATGAAAGTTGTTATTGTATAGTTTTTCATCACTAACTACTTTTATTTAGTCAATCTTCATGTAAAATTTAGAGCTATTTTATTTAACAAGAGTGACATGAAAGCCAGACAGATGTAGTCACTACTGGAGACAGAAAACTAATGTACATGTAGTTTCTTCTGTAAGTTGTAATTGATGTTGTCAATACCCTGATAGGCGTGACGACTACTTTTATTTTATATTTGTAATCTATGTCCAACTGGATTGTTTCATGTTGTTGGCTTTGGCTCACAATGTCTTGTGATTCAATAAAATTATGAATTCTTTTTATCTCTAAGATTTCTTCTGTTTTTTAAAATGGATATTTAAATGTAAGTATTTTTTCTAGCCTTTTCATAGAATATTTGATCCTTGATAAAATGTAAATATATAGCATCTCATCTGGACTCCATGCACAAGTTTGTCAGTCCACTATGACTTGCATTTCATGTTTTGCCAGCTATGATCAAGCCTGTGTGTATGTAGTTTGTTTTGTATTTTAAAATGTAACTACCACATTGTTGGCTCACTCCTTTGATTTTCCTTACATTTCTCTGATCGTGTGTAATTTATATACAGTATCTACTGGGATGCACATGTGACTACAAATGAAGAAATGTTTGATCCAAGGATATACATCTGGAAAAATAAAACATATTACTTCCATACTTTCAGTCTGTTAACGATGGAAAATACTCTAACACCTTGATAACACTAGAGTCAAGTACAAAATCAAATTCCAAATACTAAATAAGCTCTCCACAGTCTGCCTGTGTACATCTACTTATTGTGATTTTCAGTTTCAGCATCTGCTCTATTGGACAGACTTCTAAAAATCTGCAGTCTGTGTTAACTGCTCATTTTTGCACCTGTGACAAGCAATTTTTACTTTGACTTTAGCATTTCCCCTGAGAAACTAAGTTTGTTGAAATTAGGATGTTATGTGGGTTTTTTGCTTAAACTAGAATATCTCCCAAACTAACACAATCCTAGATTTATGATTAGTGTGTTTAAGAAATATTGTGTGAATAGATACATATCTATATAGTTTGCCTACATGTTCAAAGCTAGCTTCAGTTCTATTTGGGTTTCCTCTTGAAATTACTTTGTCACTGATGTTAATTATTTAAATTTCATATGTTCCTGTTTTTGACATTTATTTTCGTTGCTAGTGAATAAAGTCATACCATGAAAGTATCACTCCTGTGCTTATGTTGTTATGTTCCATGCCAACCAAACTGTTCACTGTCGTCTCTTCCTTGTTTTAGCTCTTCAACAGATATCTTTGTTAGATTTTTGCTTTCTTGGAGAATCTGTCAGTAATGTATTCAAATCAGAAGTCAAGAAATTTGCATATCTGAAAACACAATTTTACATGCTAGTCATCTTAAAATGAATATTTTAAATATTTAAAATAAGTATTTTTACATCTCAATAAGTGCAATGAATTCTAATTTCAAACCATTTAATTTCTGTTATCAGTTTATAAACTTCTCTTTAGTTTTTTAAATTCTTATTATTTCAAAATTTCACCTATGTTAAAATAAATTTATGAATATACCACAAATTTTAAACTAATTCCTAACATGATATTATACATCTATTTGTTTTCTACAATTGTTAAGATGTCTGAAAAAGCATGTTTAGAAACATTGCACAATTTTATAATTATCAGAAATGTAATTTCAAATATATATTTGCATGTGTACACACACACACACACACACACAAACACACATATATATATAACCTTTGTTGTATCATCTCTAAACTTCATAACACTTATTTCCTTTAACTCACATGTGACTGTTATAGTTCCAACACTCAAATCACTGTACCTTATGGTAGGTCTTTTCGAAAAAATTATTGACACCTTTAGTTGACATGGGTGTTGCTCACATTTAGTCCTAATTCATACAATTATACCATGGAATAATCTTCTATTCTTATATGTTTAAGGATTTCATCATTGTCTTCTACAAAGATTTTTCCCCCTAGACTTTCCACTTAAGCCTCTCCAATGAATATTTTAATAATATTTCAAAATAAGAGTTAATGAATTTTAAATTCTTGAAACAGGTTTTCTGTAGGTTTTCCTCAGCTGTCACACAATTTTATTACCATACTCAGATTAATATCTCCAGTGTTTGTTTATCTTATGTAGATAAACAGGACCACCCCCCCCCATTTTCCTAACAAAACTCAATAAGCATATTATATGAATGCCATTTTTTCTTTAAAATAGTCACTTTTTCAAGAGATAAGGGTGGATCACCTCTTCATTATATGACCAGTTACTGCAGTTAAATCCTAAGTTTTATTGTACCACCATTGGGAAGAAAAGACAATAATTTCTTGAAGACTTGTGACATTCCTAGGAACTATGGGACACAATAACTACAATGAATAATTTAATCGAAGGGAAGGATGCTCCTTTCACCTTTCTTCTGTTTCAAAACCATTTCTTCTCAATCCAGTTGTTCCTAAAGGCATTTCATGGTAGGAGGCCCTTTCCTGAACCCTCTGCATATTAGCCTTTTTCCCAAAAAATATCCCTTACTTATTCCATTCATTAATACTGCTTGCTTTTAAGAGGCAAAGTTTAGGAAAATTGTTGCAACTGTCAAAGATTTTTATGTTTGGAAAAGTGCAAGGATAACTAATTTGTCAATATCAGATAAACAGTCACATTGGATAGCTTTAGTGCAGATACTAATTTTTTTTCCTTTAAAGAGTAAAGTTAGAGTGTGAAAATAATAACGTCTCCCCATCTATAAATTCACATTATTGTTACAAAACAACAAAAATCAGCATTCCAAAAGACAACCCAATAAGATCTGTGGATCTTTATATAATAATTCAAATAACTAATCACATATGATTTTGTTAAATCATGTCAGAATAAAAATATATTCACATATTGAGGCTAAAATAATTCAATATAAAAGCCTCAATATGTGAATTCAATTGGCTTCTTCAAGAAAATCATTATACAGATTTATAAAAGATGAACTTAAATGAAATAGCCATTGTACTTACTCTTCTGAGACTTAACAATAGCTTGAACTGATTCTTTAACAAGAGTGCTAATGGCTAATTTGATGAAGATCACCCCAGAGCAAAAGTTTATGAGTGATTTTCTTGACTTGGTATAGGGCCACCCCTATTTTCTATGATTGTTGCTTGGAGAAATCCTAGAATTCTTCACATTTATTTGTACTAAGGATTGAACTTAGGGACACTTAAACACCGAGCCACCTCTCCAGCCCTTTTTTATATTTTATTTTGAGACAGGGTCTCACTAAGTTACTTAAGACCTCAATAAGTTGCTGAGGCTTGCAACTTTCGATCCTTCTGCCTCAGCCTCTGGAGCCACTGAGATTATATGTGTGCATCACCATGCCTGGCTTCTTCAAGGTTTTCATCTCCAACAAATTGGGAAGATTTTCTAACAAAGAACTTTAGTCCCCTTTTTACATGAGAAATATTTTCTACTTCTCTTTGGGTTGAAAATAAAATATTGTTTACAATACTTTCCTCTATTGGTTTCAAGGCATTGGTATTATGACTTCTCTGGATGGGGTGAGGGCCTTTTACACTATTAATATTTGCATTTGATTTATCTGCTGAACCTGAATTTAAATAAATAAATGACTGTGTCCTTGGTGACCCACGTTCAAACATTACTAATGAGACTTCTTTGTAATGAACTTGGGCAAAAATCCTGAAAGATGCTTCAGTGGGGGCAGTGTCCTCAGGGACACAAAGATGCAATCACAGCCACAGTTGCAGGTCAAGATATAATAGTTAAAAAACAGGGGTCATGAACCTGTCTCGTCTACATTTTTTCCTTACTAAGAATGAAAGTTGAAAGATCACAAGGTGAACCTACCTGCTAATTTTTCTCAAACATTAAAAAAGACAATAGAAGAGAAAACAATATTGGAAAACTCAAAGCAAGTGATAATTTTTAAAATACTTTCAAGTAATATAAGGCTACACAAATATTTAAAAAAATAAAATATTATTTCTATTATTTACCTTTGTAACTTGCTTTTTTATCCCACTTGATCACATGATGCTACATATGGATTTTGGAATATCCTTTAGTATTTTTAAAACTTTATTATTAGTTTTAAATACATGTGCAATTATCATTATTTTTTTAAATAGCTTCACCATAATCAATTGTATAATTGCATCATTTTAAACATTTAGTTTGCTGGGATATTTTTAAAAGTAACAATTGCTAGAGAAAATATACCTAGATAAATTTTTAGAGGTGGAATTTCAGAATAAAAATAAATTCACATATTGAGGCTTTTATATTGAATTATTAAAGTGGCCTCAAAAAAGTTAAACAATATTATACAGTTGAATTTTATTTATGACCTAGCTATATAACACATTTAATCTAATACTTATGTCTATGTCTAGTGATCACATATGATGTGAGAATTTCTTCATCAGTTTATCATTTGTTTTAACTTTTTGTGTATGTTGTTATGATGTATAAAAACTCATGTTTTGGATTTTTTTTCTATTTTTCTAAACAGACCTTATGTTTTCATATTAATTTCTATGTCTGATACCCTTCTACATCCTAAGTCTATGTCATGTTATTTTCTATGTTTTGATCTTTCCTTTGTCTTTTTACTGAGAAAAATATTTTAATTATTAAATTGCACCTTTTTACCTACATATAGTTTGGTGGCACCTAAGCAGAATTTATCTATGTCACTCTTGTGTTTTCGTACTTGTTATCCTTTAAAATACTTAATATAAATACTTAAAACTTAAATGATTTCTAAGGTAAAGGGGGGGAATAATGTAAATTAAATCATATTTTGAAATTAAGTATAATATATAAAAATTTGTAGACTATAGCTAATGCATTATTGAACACAAAATGTATATTTTAAATCCATGTTTTAGAAAATATGACAGTAGAAAACCCAGCAATATAAGTATCTATATTAAGAAGATACAAAAGAACAAATTAAAACAAAATATAAGGAAGAAAATTAAACAGTAAAAAAAAATTGTTTTATTTAACATAAATATAAGAAAATTATAAAATTCATTTTAAAAAAATAGGTTAATTAAATTGTTAAATATCTGCAAATATTATCAAGAAGAAAGGAATAAAATAGAAACTATTTAAATGGCAATTGTCCCAAAAGGGAACATCATTACAGACCCAACAATTATTAAACTATTATTAATGGTGTAGTATGAAGACATTAGTCCAATAAAATTGTATATATAAAATAAAGATTAATTGGAAAATAAAATGAAACAGATGGAGACAAGTAAGGCCAGGAAATATGAATATTCCAAAACATGTCAAGTCATGAATTCCATAATCCATAATGTTCTCACAAATAAAATTCAAGATCAAATGGTTTTACTTGTAAATTAATCCAAACATTGAAAAAACAATAAACACTGATTTTGCATAAACTCATCCAGAGAAAAGTAAAAGGAAATATTCTCAACTTGTAATATAAACTTGATACCAAATTTAAAAGGATTATAAGTTTAATTACAAGTCTATTTATGCTAAAATAAATGTAAGGATCTCTAAATATAAATTATTGAATTAAATAGTGCAAGAAAGGAAAGGATATACATAAGCATAAAATGAGGTTTATTTCAGAAATTCTAGGTTGGCTCATCAATTGAAAATTTTCAATGTAATACACCACACTGGCAGAGTAAGTAAATAAAAATATGATGATCTCAGTAAAGTAGAAAAAATAGTTTGATAAAATATAAACTTTTGATAAAATATAAATAGTTTGATAAAATATGGATGGCAGGGAGCCATCCATGAACCGTGCATGAACTAAAGCTGTGCTTCCGCCATTAAGCAGGAAAGCCTGTATCAGGAACTCCCGGTAGGAACCCACTGGTTTGAGAAAGCTCACTACCTAGCTCACTGCTCAAGTTCTAGCATAGCATGGGAAATGGGACCCGCTAAGAGCTAAACAGCCTGACCTTATCCTGTTTTTCATGAAGAAGCAAGCTCCTGAGACAAGACTCACTGAAACCTTATACCTAAATAAAGTACAGGCTCCATCTTTGTTAGAGGCAGTACCCCTCTGCTTAACCTGTCTCTGCCCCTCTCTGTAAACTACATTTCTATTCTTTGGTGTCTATTTTGTGGTTATACTTATAGCTTTTATTTCACAGCCAGCCCATCCTTCAAACCTATTCCCTCGCCCATGCAGGAGGTAAATGAGACTCACTTATTACAAATTCTCGGCAAAGTTTTCATAGAAACAGGATTTGTTAATCTGAAGAGGGAATCCAGAAAATATTATGTTATTTTTAATATTAACAGCTTTTCTGTTGAGTGTATGACAGGGCATCCTCTCTCACAATTTCTACTTTTCATGCACTGTGCAATAAAGGTAAATGAATAAATTTGTCTTTATTTGAAGATTACTTGGTTGTATATGCAGCAATATTTAGAAGACACTACAAGTAAATAATTTAAGTAAATATAATAGTAATTGGTAATTTGGAGAAAATGATACAAAATACACAAACAAAACAAACAACAATAACAAAAACCTAAAACACAAGAGTACCTCTGAGTATTCCATTCAAAGGTAGAGAAACACATCAATGGAATTGAACAATGAGTCCTGAAAAATATTCACTTAAGTAACAATTGATTATTACAAAGTTACCACTTGATGCAGTGAGGAAAGGGTGATAAAAAAATGCTGGATTATTTGGTTATCCAGGGATTAAATGAAATTGTTTCTTGCCTCAAAATAGAGACAAAGTAAATTTCATATAGGTCATTCATCTCTGTGATTGAAACTTGGGAAATACAATGTGTTTAACAGTCTGCATGAGTGAGATTAGGCAAAGATTTCTGAGCAAAACAAAGAATTCTATTAACAACAAAGATGAAATGATGAATTCGAGTTTATTAAAATTTAGAACCTCTTGTTTTTCAAAGTCAGCATAACTTAAAACATGAAGAGACAAGACACAGGGGGTAAGTACTTCAGTACATGCAAAATATAGAGCATTCAAACTCCTAAAAGTAAATTTTTTAAATGAAAAGACAATTTAACAAAAAGAAATATTATCTGAATAAGCACTTCACTAATAGAATATCTGAAATCCAAAGGGCATATAATAAGGTATTTAATATTACTAGTCCCAAAATAGCTAAAATTAATAGATCTGGTAAAGTTAAATATTGGCAAGAATTTGGAACCTTCAGCATTGTGATGCAAGACTATATTGATACATCATCCTTAAAAATTATTTGGCATTGTCATATAAGCTTAACATAGTGGTATCATATAGCTTACCAGTTTCACTCCTAAGTATATATTCTAAAAATATGAGTGCATAAATTTATAAAAATTCTTGGAAAAATGTTTTAGTATTTTTATTTTTAATAGTTACATACTGAAAATGATGTAAATATTCATCATCAGAAAATGATTAAATTAAGTGTTCTATATATGATTGACTTAACTTAGAAATTAAATGACTGAACTATTGCTAGGTGGAGGAAGAGCATAATGGTGGAGCAAGACCATCCAGTGATCCTTTAATCACAGAATCATCAACTTGAAGAACTATTCACACTTGCAATTTACCTCTGCGGGAACTAAGGAAGCCATATGAGAGATCACAGCACCTGGTTTTAGCATAATAAGAAGAAAAGATTCACTGAAGAAAGCAGGAGGGGAAAAGTTCCCTATGTTACATTTCCCACATCACCAAAGAGTGCAGTGTGGTAGAGGAAATTAAGAGAGGGAAGAGAGAGAGGAAATTAAGAGCCGATCTTAGAACCCAGTACCAGACCTGTCACAGTAAAACCTAGTACCAGGGTGTACCTCATGGCCCCTGATCCAGGCCAGCACCTGCGAATAGAACATTGTGACCTACTCTGATATCAGGTAGAAATTTGTAACTTCAGTGGGATGGATCTGTATGTCAACATATAGCACTGTCAGCCATGGTATCGACTGGGGATATTTCCCTGGAACTCTGTTGGTCCCTGAGACTATGAGTCTCACATAAGATCCAAGCCTTGGATAAATAGTGAAACATTAGCCTAGGAAGTGAAGGGATTGCCTTTGAATATAACACAATTAATACATGTTTTAAAATATTATTACATAGTAATATGCACAAATTTTATTTGTTGATTAAAATTTTTTAAAAAACTGTTGCCAATATAATGACTTGAGTAACTATCACAGACATAATGTTGAGTAGATAAAACTAGAACAAAAGTGTAAACATTCTGTACAGTATTTTCTCCCTTATCCATAGGCTATACAGTCTATGTCCACCAGGTAATTCTTGAAACTGTGGATAATACCAAACACTAGACATACCTTTTAAAAAATACATCCAGAGCTATGATAAACTTTCACATTCTCACCTAAAGGAAGTTCTTCATGGCTTCTCTTTGGCATATCTGAATTGTTAGCACCAACTACTCTTAGGCTTTGGGTTCATTATTTGGCACCATATGGCTACTAAAAGCAAGAGTTACCGAGGCAACTATGTTACTACAAGCTGGGTATTGCATAGAGTGTGGATGTGGTTTACAAAGGGATAATCAGGGCTGGGGTAGGATATTGTGGGATGGTGTGTGAGATACTATCATGCTACTCTGTAAGGTGTGCAATTTAAAATTTATGAATTTCAAACCACAGTTGATTAAGGGTATTTAAAAAGTAAACAGCAAAACTGCAGGTAAAGAGGTAGAGACTACTGCCTTTGTATTTATATGATGGTCATAACTAAACAAACTTATTTCAGATTAGTTAGCATAGCAGATATATTTAATAGCATATTTACCTGGATGGGCATTAAAGAGATTTCAGGATGCTGAAAATAGACTGGGTGCTGGTAATATTATAACTTACACTTTATATTAAATATTAATATTAATATTTTTAAATATTTATATCTTAAGCAGATATGATGGCACATTGCCTATAATCACAGTTACTCAGGAGGCTGAGGCAGGAGGATGAAACTAATTTCAAAATAAGTTTGATGACAGTCTCAGCAACTTAAAATAAATAAATAAAAAGTGCTCAGTGGGGATGTAGCTCAGTGGTAGAATATTCCTTGGTTCAGTCTCCAGTACTTTCAACAAAGTATTTATACATTAAAAGATATATCTTAAAACATTGCAGATAAAATAATAAGTATATCCATTTCAAATAATCCAGTAAGGGTTGGTGAAAAGGACTAACCAGTTTGGAGATAAAACACGATTGGTAATAATAGGGAAAAAAGCAGCAGAGAAATTTTAAAAAAATTCTTTGAAACAAATGAGAACAGAGATACAGCACATCAAAATCTCTGAGATGGTATAAAAAGAGTACTTAGAGGAAAATTTATAGCATTGAGCACCTACATTAAAAAATAGGAAAATCCCAGATAAATAATCAAATGTTATACTTCAAGGCCCTAGATAGAGAAGAACAAACTAATTTCAAAATCAGTAGAAGATATGAAATAATTAAAATGAGACCCATAATTAATAAAATAAAGAATAAAAAATAAAAAGGATCAATTCAACAAAGAATTGGTTCTTTGAAAAGATAAACAAAGTTGATGAGTCTCGGCCAAATTAACCAAAAGAGAAAGAAGGACCAACTAAATAAAATTAGAGATGAAAACTAAGATACCACCACAGACACTTCTGAAACCCAGAGGATCATTAGGAAGCACTTTGAAAAGTTATACTCCAATAAACTGGAAAATATAGAAGATATTGACAATTTTTAGACACATATGACCTACTTAAATTGAAACATGTGGATATAAGAAACACAATCAGATCAATATTAAGCAATGAGGTTGAAGTAGCAATGAAATCCACCCAACACATAAAAGCCCAGGAACAGATGGATTCTCTGATGAGTTCTACCAGACTTTTAAAGATGAAATAACACCAATCTTCCTCAAACTATTCTATTAAATAGGGAGGGACAGAACACTCACAATGTATCCTATAAAGTCAGTATCACTCTGATACTAAAACCAGATAGAGACACATCAAGGAAAAAAATATACAGAGCAATATCCCTGATGAACATAAATACAAAAATCCCTAATGAAATGTTGGCAAGCCACACTCAAAAAGAGATTGAGAAAATAGTACACTATGATCAGATGGGTTCCATTCAATGAATGCAAGATTGTTTCAATATATGCAAATCAATAAATGTAATTCACCACATAAGTAGAATTAAGGACAAGAATCACATGGTCAATTCAATAGATGAAGAAAGAGCCTTTGACAAAAGCCAGCATCATTCGTGTTAAAATGCTGGAGAAACTAGGAGCAGAAGGAACTTATCCCAACATTACAAAAGCTATATACGACAAACCAAAACCCATCATACTGAACAGAGAAAAACTGAAAGAATTTCCTCTAAAATTAGGAACAAAACAATGAAATTCACTCTCACCATTGCTATTGAATTATATTTCTTGAAACTCTAACCAGAGTAATCAGGCAAGAGAAGGAAATTAAAGGGATACAAATAGGAAAAGAAAAAGTCAATTTTTTGTTTGCTGATGACATAATCCTATATTTAGAAGACCCAAAAATGTCTACCAAGTTTTTATTTTCTTACAACTTTTAAGAGTTATTTGTATATCATTAATATCATCTTTGTATGTTGAAATGTTGCAAGTATTTTCTCCTAGGTTGAATGTGATTTGAATCTGTTTATGAGATTGTGTTTATGTGCTTGTACTAAAAAACAATAACAAAAAAACCACTTTAGGCAGAAATGGGAAGATGGCGGCGAGGGGAGTGCATTGCCCCCGTGTGCTGCTTCACTGTGTGGGAGTATGACAAGTCAGGACGGCTAAAGGCTATCTTGTAAGGAATTTCCAGCAATAGTGGGGTGCTCCGGAACCTGGAGGAAGGATTTCCATCGCACGAGGATCGGCTACGGGGACTCAAACGCGAGAGGTTTGTCGCACGGAGGGTAACACTGCTTATTCAGCAAATCGCCCCGCGGCTAGAGTCTGCAGCGCGCGCTGGGAAACGAGGAGATAGCGACGCAGGGATACAGCGCTGCAGTTTCTGCCAGCCGTGCAAGCACCGTACTCAGGGCTGAATTCTGGGTTCGAGACGGGGGAAGGAAGCGGTCCATCTCGGTTCTCCACACCGGTCAGACCACAGAGGAGGCCAGCAGCCACCATGTTGGTAAACTGACGTCACCTTCCCTGTTTTCGACTGACCGCAGCTCATTCAGCCATAGATCAGGTAATTTCAGGCTGCAATTCGCCTGTGGCTTGCAGACAGATTGCTAGGGTTCAGCGCCTGGGTGCTTCTTAGAACCTGATCTTATCGGAGCGAACACCGAGCGCGGGGCGGCCGAGTTCCGGCTCCCGGAACTTCCCTGGCCCGGGGCTAGGAGCCCGCGGAAACTGCTTCTCGGTCCGGGTCCTGCTGAGGGCCGGTCAGGACTCACCCGTTGCTTTGGTTGCCCGGCAAGGGGAACGAAATGCTGCCATTCGCATAGGATACCAACATGGCAGAGATCTGATGTCATCAGAAAGCGGCGGAGGAGAGAACTTCATCAATACCAGCGGCAACAGAAACAGTTGGTCTCCTGGTAGGGGGGGTGAGGCACAGACACCCGAGTCTCCTCAATTTGTCCTTGAGCCAGAGGGGAGAAGCCGGGCCGCTGCCAGCGCCCGGAGCAGGCCCAGCGGCTCGCCAGCGTGGTGACCGTGTGGCCCCAATTGGAGAGGAGGCGGAGCGGAGCCACCACTCGCACCCGCAAGGTGGGCAGACCCGCGACCCAGTGGTACATGGGCGTGGTAGGAGGGGCAGGGCAGAGCCGCCGTTCGCGCTTGCAAGGTAAACAGACCTGTGACAGCCTGGCGGGTCAGGCCCAGTGGCCTGCCAGTGTGGTACACACGTCACCCCAACTGGAGTAGGGGCAGAGCAGATCCTTCTCCCACGCCCGGATCAGGCCCTGCCGGTGTGGTGGTCACGTGACCCCAATTGGAGTGGGGGCGGAGCGGAACCGCCACCCGTGCCCGCAGGGTGAGCAGACCTGTGACCAACCTGCAGATCAGGCCCAGGGGTCCGCAGGCGTGGTAGGAGGGGCAGGGCAGATCCGCCGCCCGCGCCTCCAAGGTAGGCAGACCTGCAACAGACCGGCGGATCAGGCCCAGGAGCCTGCCGGCGTGGTACACACACCACCCTAATTGGAGTAGGGGCAGAGCAGAGTCGCCGCCCGTGCCAGGAACAGGCCCAGCGTCCTGCAGGCGGGGTAGTCACGACACCCCATTTGGAGTAGGGGCAGAGTAGAGCCGCCGCCCGCGCCTGCAGGGTAGGCAAACCTGCAACCGACCGGCGGATCAGGCCCGGTGGCCTGCCGGCGTGGTACACTCGTCACCCCAATTGGAGTAGGGGCAGAACAGAGCCGCCGCCAGCGCCCAGAACAGGCCCAGTGACCTGCCGGCGTGGTAGCCACGACACCCCAATTGGAATAAGGAGAGAGCAGAGCCGCCGCCCGCGCCTGCAGGAAAGATACGCAAGCAGTATGAAAAGACAAGGAAAGAAAGGACCACAAGCAATGCAGGTCAACGCAACTTTAGAAGAGGTAACAGCTGCAGCAGATGGAATGTCAGATAAAGAATTCAGGATATACATGCTTCAGATGATCTGGAGTATCAAGGAAGACATTAAACAGCAAAATCAGACAATGAAAGATCACTTCGACAATGAATTACGCAAACAAATCCAGGAAGCAAAGGATCAACTATACAGGGAGATAGAGGTTATAAAAAACAAACAAACAGAAATCCTAGAAATGCAGGAAGCAATAAACCAACTTAAAAACTCAATGGAGAATACTACCAGCAGAGTAGAACACTTAGAAGATAGAACATCAGACAATGAAGACAAAGTATTTCAACTGGAAAAGAACATAGACAGCTCAGCAAGACTGTTAAGAAACCATGAGCAGAACATCCAAGAAATATGGGATAACATTAAGAGACCAAACTTAAGAGTCATTGGGATACAGGAAGGTACAGAGCTCCAAACCAAAGGAATGAGCAGTCTATTCAATGAAATAATACGAGAAAACTTCCCAGACTTGAAGAATGAGACAGAATCCCAAATCCTAGAAGCCTACAGGACGCCGAATGTGCAAAATCATAAGAGATCCACACCTAGACACATTATAATGAAGATGCCCAACATACAGAATAAGGAGAGAATTTTAAAAGCTACAAGAGAAAGGAAGCAGATTACATTTAGGGGTAAGCCAATCAGGATAACAGCTGATCTTTCAACACAGACTCTGAAAGCTAGAAGATCCTGGAATAACATATTTCAAACACTGAAAGAAAATGGGTTCCAACCAAGAATTGTGTATCCAGCGAAATTAAGCTTCAGGATGGAAGATGAAATTAAAACCTTCCACGATAAACAAAAGTTTAAAGAATTCGCAGCTAGAAAACCATCTCTTCAAAACATCCTCGCCAAAGCATTACAGGAAGAGGAAATGGAAAATAACAATGAAAACCAACAGTGGGAGGTAGGACAGTAAAGGGGGGGAAAATAATCAAAGAGGAAAACAAACCATGTTTAGTAACAGAAATAAACAAATATGGCTGGAAGAACAACCCATATCTCAATAATAACCCTAAATGTTAATGGCTTAAACTCACCAATTAAGAGACACAGGCTAGTAGAATGGATCACAAAACAAGACCCAACAATATGCTGCCTACAGGAGACGCATTTGATAGGAAAAGACATACATAGGCTGAAGGTGAAAGGTTGGGAAAAATCATATCACTCATATGGACTTCGGAAACAAGCAGGAGTGTCCATACTCATATCAAATAAAATAGATTTCAAGCCAAAGTTAATCAAAAGGGATAAAGAGGGACACTACATACTGCTTAAGGGAACCATACACCAACAAGACATAACAATCATAAATATTTATGCCCCAAACAATGGTGCAGCTATGTTCGTCAAACAAACTCTTCTCAAGTTCAAGAGTCTAATAGACCACCATACCATAATCATGGGAGACTTCAACACACCTCTCTCGCCACTGGACAGATCTTCCAAACAAAAGTTGAATAAGGAAACTATAGAACTCAATAACACTATTAATAACCTAGACCTAATTGACATATATAGAGTATACCACCCAACATCAAGCAGTTACACTTTTTTCTCAGCAGCACATGGATCCTTCTCAAAAATAGATCATATATTATGTCACAGGGCAACTCTTAGACAATATAAAGGAGTAGAGATAATACCATGCATCTTATCTGATCATAATGGAATGAAACTGAAAATCAACGATAAAAGAAGGAAGGAAAAAGCATACATCACTTGGAGAATGAACAATAGGTTACTGAATGATCAATGGGTTATAGAAGACATCAAGGAGGAAATTAAAAAATTCTTAGAGATAAATGAAAACACAGACACAACATATCGGAATCTATGGGACACATTGAAAGCAGTTCTAAGAGGAAAATTCATTGCTTGGAGTTCATTCCTTAAAAAAAGAAAAAACCAACAAATAAATGATCTCATACTTCATCTCAAAATCCTTGAAAAAGAAGAGCAAAACAACAGCAAAAGAAGTAGAAGGCAAGAAATAATTAAAATCAGAGCTGAAATTAATGAAATCGAAACAAAAGAAACAATTGAAAAAATTGACAAAACTAAAAGTTGGTTCTTTGAAAAAATAAACAAAATCGACAGACCCTTAGCGATGCTAGCGAAGAGAAGAAGAGAGAGAACTCAAATTACTAGCATACGGGATGAAAAAGGCAATATCACAACAGACACTTCAGAAATACAGAAGATAATCAAAAACTATTTTGAATCCTTATACTCCAATAAATTAGAAGATAGTGAAGGCATAGATAAATTTCTTAAGTCATATGATCTGCCCAGATTGAGTCAGGAGGATATAGACAACCTAAACAGACCAATATCAATTGAGGAAATAGAAGAAACCATCAAAAGACTACCAACTAAGAAAAGCCCAGGACCGGATGGGTATACAGCAGAGTTTTACAAAACCTTTAAAGAGGAACTAATACCAATACTTTTCAAGCTACTTCAGGAAATAGAAAAAGAGGGAGAACTTCCAAATTCATTCTACGAGGCCAACATCACCCTGATACCTAAACCAGACAAAGACACTTCAAAGAAAGAAAACTACAGACCAATATCTCTAATGAACCTAGATGCAAAAATCCTCAATAAAATTCTGGCGAATCGGATACAAAAACATATCAAAAAAATTGTACACCATGATCAAGTAGGATTCATCCCTGGGATGCAAGGCTGGTTCAATATACGGAAATCAATAAATGTTATTCACCACATCAATAGACTTAAAAATAAGAACCATATGATCATCTCGATAGATGCGGAAAAAGCATTCGACAAAGTACAGCATCCCTTTATGTTCAAAACTCTAGAAAAACTAGGGATAACAGGAACATACCTCAATATTGTAAAAGCAATCTATGCTAAGCCTCAGGCTAGCATCATTCTGAATGGAGAAAAACTGAAGGCATTCCCTCTAAAATCTGGAACAAGACAGGGATGCCCTCTCTCTCCACTTCTGTTCAACATAGTTCTCGAAACACTGGCCAGAGCAATTAGACAGACGAAAGAAATTAAAGGCATCAAAATAGGAAAAGAAGAACTTAAATTATCACTATTTGCAGATGATATGATTCTATACCTAGCAGACCCAAAAGGCTCTACAAAGAAACTATTAGAGCTAATAAATGAATTCAGCAAAGTGGCAGGATATAAAATCAACACGCATAAATCAAAGGCATTCCTGTATATCAGCGACAAATCCTCTGAAATGGAAATGAGGACAACCACTCCATTCACAATATCTTCAAAAAAAATAAAATACTTGGGAATCAACCTAACAAAAGAGGTGAAAGACTTATACAATGAAAACTACAGAACCCTAAAGAGAGAAATAGAAGAAGATCTTAGAAGATGGAAAAATATACCCTGTTCATGGATAGGCAGAACTAACATCATCAAAATGGCGATATTACCAAAAGTTCTCTATAGGTTTAATGCAATGCCAATCAAAATCCCAACGGCATTTCTTGTAGAAATAGAGAAAGCAATCATGAAATTCATATGGAAAAATAAAAGACCCAGAATAGCAAAAACAATGCTAAGCAGGAAGTGTGAATCAGGCGGTATAGCGATACCAGACTTCAAACTATACTACAGAGCAATAGTAACAAAAACAGCATGGTACTGGTACCAAAACAGGCGGGTGGACCAATGGTACAGAATAGAGGACACAGAAACCAATCCACAAAACTACAACTATCTTATATTTGATAAAGGGGCTAAAAGCATGCAATGGAGGAAGGATAGCATCTTCAACAAATGGTGCTGGGAAAACTGGAAATCCATATGCAACAAAATGAAACTGAATCCCTTTCTCTCGCCATGCACAAAAGTTAATTCAAAATGGATCAAGGAGCTTGATATCAAATCAGAGACACGCCGTCTGATAGAAGAAAAAGTTGGCTACGATCTACATACTGTGGGGTCGGGCTCCAAATTCCTCAATAGGACACCCATAGCACAAAAGTTAATAACTAGAATCAACAAATGGGACTTACTCAAACTAAAAAGTTTTTTCTCAGCAAAAGAAACAATAAGAGAGGTAAATAGGGAGCCTACACCCTGGGAACAAATCTTTACTCCTCACACTTCAGATAGAGCCCTAATATCCAGAGTATACAAAGAACTCAAAAAATTAGACAATAAGAGAACAAACAACCCAATCAACAAATGGGCCAAGGACCTGAACAGACACTTCTCAGAGGAGGACATACAGTCAATCAACAAGTACATGAAAAAATGCTCACCATCTCTAGCTGTCAGAGAAATGCAAATCAAAACCACCCTAAGATACCATCTCACTCCAGTAAGATTGGCAGCCATTATGAAGTCAAACAACAACAAGTGCTGGCGAGGATGTGGGGAAAAGGGTACACTTGTACATTGCTGGTGGGACTGCAAATTGGTGCAGCCAATTTGGAAAGCAGTATGGAGATTTCTTGGAAAGCTGGGAATGGAGCCACCATTTGACCCAGCTATTCCCCTTCTTGGTCTATTCCCTAAAGACCTAAAAAGAGCATGCTACAGGGACACTGCTACATCGATGTTCATAGCAGCACAATTCACAATAGCAAGACTGTGGAACCAACCTAGATGCCCTTCAATAGACGAATGGATAAAAAAAATGTGGCATTTATACACAATGGAGTATTACTCTGCATTAAAAAATGACAAAATCATAGAATTTACAGGGAAATGGATGGCATTAGAGCAGATTATGCTAAGTGAAGCTAGCCAATCCCTAAAAAACAAATGCCAAATGTCTTCTTTGATATAAGGAGAGTAACTAAGAACAGAGTAGGGACGAAGAGCAGGAGAAGAAGATTAACATTTAACAGGGATGAGAGGTGGGAGGGAAAGGGAGAGAGAAGGGAAATTGCATGGAAATGGAAGGAGACCCTCAGGGTTATACAGTGGAGGGGGTAGAGAGAGAGGAGTGGAGGGGAAGGGAGAGGTGGGGAGGGGGGATGGTGGAGGATGGGAAAGGCAACGGAGCACAACAGACACTAGTATGGCAATATGTAAATCAATGGATGTGTAACTGATGTGATTCTGCAATCTGTGTATGGGGTGAAGGTGGGAGTTCATAAGCCACTTGAATCAAAGTGTAGAATATGATATGTCAAGAAATTTGTAATGTTTTGAACAACCCACAATAAAAAATTAAAAAAAAAATAAAGTAGGACGGCACAGATGTGTAAAAGGAGTAATAAGACAGTTTCACTAACAAAGGATAGGGTGGTTGTGTAAGAATCAGGAAGACAATAAAAAATGTACTTTGGAAAAAAAAAAAGTGTTATGCAGATTCAATGAAATCCCCATAAACACCAGTGACAGTCTTCACAGAACTAGAAAAATTAGTCCTAATGTTTATATGGAAGAATAGCCAAAGGAATGGCCAAAGAATAACCAAAGCAATCCTGAGTAAGATGAGCAATGCTGGAGACCTCACAATATCCAGTCTCAAAGTATGCTATAGAGCTATAGTAACAAAAAGAGAATGTCATTGGCATCAAAACAGACATGTATTCAAATATAATAGAATAGAAGACACATAGATGAAACTACAGTCATCTGGTACTTGAAAAAGGTGCTCAAACCATACATTGGAAAAAAGATAGGTTCCTGATTTTAGAGGAAACACATAGGGTCAACATTCCAACTATTTGGGTGAGGCACTGACTTCCTTCATCAGACACATAGGGCTCAAGAAATAAAACCAAGAATCAATAAGTAGGATGGCATCAAATTAAAAAGTTTCTGCACAGCAAAGAAAACGAGGGAGTGAAGAGAGAGCCTACAGAATGGGAGAAAATCTTTGCCAGCTACTCCTGTGACAGAGGATTAATACCCAGAATACAGGAAGGACTCAAAAAACCATCAAAAATAAAAATAAAATAAAACCACAATTAGTCAATGAGCTAAATAACTAAAGAGAATTCTCAAAATAAATACAAATGACCAACAAATATATTAAAATCTATTGAACATCCTTAGCATCCTTAGCAATCAGGGAAATGCAAATAAAAATTACATTGAGATTTCATCTCACTCCATTAGAATGACAATCATAAAGAATACAAATAATAATCAACGAGATGAAGATGTGATGAAAAAGAAACACTCACACATTGTTGGTGGGCCTGCAAATTAATACCACTACTTTGGAAACAGTATGAAGACTAGGAGTGGAACTACTATATAACCCAGCTATTTCACCCCTTGGTATTTACCCAAAAGAACTAAAATCAGCATATAATATGATATGGGCACACCCATGTTTGTAGTAGTGCAATTTATATAGACAAGTTCTGGAACTAGCCCAGGTGCCCTTCAACAGATGAATCAATAAATAAAATATGATATATTACATATACATATATATGTATACACATTATATATATATTACACACATATATATATATACTATATATGTATTTTTTCTCAGTTATAAAGAAGAATGAAATTACAGAATTTTCTGCTAAATGGATGAAAGTGGAGAACAACATGCCAAGTGAACAAAAAGCCTTTGACACAAGCCAGCATCATTCGTGTTAAAATGCTGGAGAAACTAGGGGCAGAAGGAACTTATCCCAACATTATAAAAGCTATATACGACAAACCGAAACCCAACATACTGAACAGAGAAAACTGAAAAACTGAAAAACATAGAAAAACTACTTACTTTCTGAGCCAGACTCAGAAAGTAAGTAGTTAAATATTTTTTTCTCATACACAGAAGCTAGACTAAAATAAGTGGGGGAGGGGGGATTTCTGTGAAGATAGAAAAGAGATCACAGAGAGGAGAGACAGGAAAAGGAAGGAGCTGCAGAATGAAATTGACAATTTATGCTTTGTAAATATATGAATATATCATGGTGAATTTCCCCTTTATATATATATATAAAGCACCCTCCCCGCATAAATTATAAAAGGAAGGACAGTAGAGTACAGGATGAGGAATAGGGGGAGAGAGGAAGGGAAGGATTTAATGGAGCAAATTTTTTCATGCATGTATGATTATGTCAAAATGAACTGCAGTATTATATATAGTTAAGATGCACTAGAAAAACTTTTTAAAAACAATATCGGCCTTAAATTGATAACTTGTTGACACTGTGATAGAGGTGTTCATTAGGAAACTGTATCTATTTCTGTGAATATAAAATTAGTAGATGTAAAATGCCTAGAATATGATCTGGCATAGCATAAGCTTTCAAGAATGTTTCTTAATAAGGTGCTTTTAACATTTTTTGGACATTTCAAGAAATTTAGGATACAAGCTGTTGAAAAAAGGCTCCAAATATGGCCTGCTGTTTTTTCTCAGTCTGGGCCCTTAGATCTGTTCTAAGTGAACCCAAAGTTTCAGATGACTTTATTACAGGTCTCCTCCACTGTCTTAATCTCAAGGTAGGTGAAGAGCATTATTGCAATCTAAGCTTTTTATTTATTTATTTATTTATTTATTTATTTATTTTTGTACCATGGATTGAACCCAGAGGCATTTTACCACTGAGCTACATCCCAAGCCCTTTTTATTTTTTACTTTGAGACAGGGTCTCACTAAGTTGCTTAGTGCTTTGCTAAGTTGCTGAGGTAGGTTTCAAACTTGTGAACCTCCTGCCTCAGCCTCTTGAGTTGCTGGGATTACAAGTATGCACCACTGTGCCTGGCTGCAATCTAAATTTCTTGAAACAGAATTTCTAATAACTCAGTAGTCACTAAGTCCACTGATTTCCATTCATAAACACCCAGTGCTTGTCATTCAGGGATTTAGAACTGGTAAAATATAATTAACAGGGTTATTGATCTTGGAGTTAGGGCATGGACTGAGTCAACTGAAAAAATGTGGGAAGGTTGGGAAAAAGTGCAAAACTGATGAAAAGAGAAGTCACAAGAATCAGAACTGGAAACCAAATTGGAGTTAGTGTTGTAGAACAACTGAAAATATTAGTGGCCTCAAAATGCCTACATTAGATAGAGCTTCACCACATCCCTAATGCATGTTACTCTATTCCCCTTCTTGCCTGGTCAATATTACTAGGTGTTGCTCTAAGAAGTGGCACACTTTACATATTTCCATTTCCATTGTTTATATTGAATTATGTATGCAAAATTCAATTCTTTTTCAGAAAATCTCAAATTATACTGGGTCACAACACTGAAATTGTCATCCAATAGTTCCTTTAGTTGTTAACTCATAGATAAATTTCATTATGAATCTTATATTGATAAGATGCACTGACAAATTTTTTTTTTAAGTTTTAGTAGTTGGAAATGTTAATAGCCGGTAATTTGACCGTTATACACCCTACACTTGTATTGAATTATCACTTTATATCTCATATAGTTGTACCATTAAAATAACAATTAGTTAAAAAAAAAGGTATGTTGCATTGAGCATCTTTCATTATGGCTGTTATAAACAGCCAGATGTGGTGGTGAACACCTATAATCCCAGCCACCCTGAAGGCTAAAGCAGGAAATCCACAATTTTAAGGCCAGCCTCAGCAACTGAGCAAGGTACTAAGCAACTTAGTATGACCCACTTTCAAAATAAAAAAAAGGGCTTGGGGATATAGCTCATTGGAAAAGTGCACCTGGTTCACTCCCTGGTACGAAGAAGGAGAAGGAGAAGGAAAAGGAGAAAGAGAAGGAGAAGGAGAAGAAGAAGTTGTTTAGATTGCAATAAAGCCCCTTACCTCTCTTGAGATAAACACAGTGAAAGTTTAAATTTAGATGGAGATACAGCTTACATAAATTTACTTTGGGTTGTAGTCATTTATATGGCTAATTAATTTACATACATTCCATATTTTTCTTTTTCTTTTTTTTTTTTTTCAGTGATGCTAGGATTGAACCCAGGGCCTTGTGCATGCTAGGCAGGCACTCTACCTACCAAGCTATATCCCCAGCCCCTCATGTTTCTCACTTTTTAAGTTATTTTCTAATCATCTAATTGCCGCAGTCCGGCTGGCAGGGCAAAATAGCCAGGGGGTGACGAGCAACTTGTGTACATTGATACAGCAGGAGTGGGAGCCGTTTATTGTAGGACAGGAGGGGTATATATAGATTCCACACAGCTTATCTTAATTAACATAAACTGGATACATCAGTCAACCAATAAGGAATCTCCACACTTAATGGCTCGCTGGCGTTACTTCACAAACCACTCCCTCTGGCAAAATGCCAGGCGCCATCTTGACTTGTTTACAGACCCTAACATCTAGTAATTTTAATTTCTCAACAGCAAATGATTAGTTATTGATAAATCATAAAACAAAATAAAGATATAGACACATGAACATTTTCCTTGTAAATATTAGTCTTTCAAAAATTTTTAGGGCTGGGGTTGTGGCTCAGTGGTAGAACGTTTGCCTATCATGTGTGAAGCACTCAATTTGATCCTCAGCATCAATAACAATAAATAAAATAAAGGTCCATCAAAACTAAAAATATTTTTAAAAAAGATCTTTATCATGTTACTTCATGAAAAACTGTGGTTTTTAGAATATTCAAAATTGTAGGATTTCATATTTTATAATTCAGTTTCCAGGTTGACATGAACATTTATAAAGATATTTATTAAACATTGAAATGCATCTGTTTTATAGTTGTTATTTTCTGTGTTTATAATTTATGTGTAATATGTTTTATCATGTTTTTTAATTCATTGGTTCCATGGATCCATTAAAACACAAGTCTCAAAAGGACAAGGAATTAGTGAGTTTTCTATTTATTTCATCCCCAATGCCTGAAATGTAGAAAAGGCTTTCAATATTAGAATTGGCAAATTCTATGAACACACTTACTCAATCCCAAATATGTGATGAATGCATTGATTCTGGGTTTTTTTTGTTTCATTTTATTAGCAGTTTCTGTTGAGATTTGCTATTATGTGAAGACTTTTAGTTGCCTGGAAGTATGTTGTTGTTGTTGTTTTTGAGAAAACTTATCCTGAAACTCCTTCCTTGCAAGGAGAGGACTGATGTAAAAAGTCAAAGACATATTTAGAAATCAACAATCCTTTCAGTAAACTTAAAATACTTTTACATTAGCAAATTCCATTACTTATTTAAGAACAATGCAATTCTTTTGACTGAGTCCTTGAAGGCCTGTTTTACTTGCTTGTTTCTCAGTGTGTAAATGAAGGGGTTCAACATGGGACTGATGGATGTAAAAAGGATTGTTACCCCCTTATTAATAGCCATTGAATCTTTTGCTGAAGGCTTAACATAGATGAAGATACAGCTCCCATAGGTTATGGAGACCACAATCATATGGGAAGAACAGGTAGAAAATGCCCTTTTCCTTTGTTGGGCAGAAGGGAATTGCAGAATAGTCTTAATGATGTATACATAGGATAGAACTACACATATGAGAGTCATGATAAAAGTTAACACAGCACAAATTATAACCATCTGCTCTATGAGCCATGTTTCTGTGCATGAGATTTTTAGGATGGGTTCTGCATCACAGACAAAATGGTCAATAACAGTAGAGTTGCAGAATTCCAGATTCAGGCCCAGGCTAAGTGGTGGAAGTAAGAGCAACAAAGCAACTGTCCAGCAACAAAGGATGAGTCTTCTGCAGACCCTAGTGTTCATGATGGTCACATAGTGTAGGGGTTTGCAGATAGCTATGTATCGGTCATAGGACATGGTGGTGAGGAGAAAAAATTCTGTTACACCAAAGAGATCAGTGAAAAATATCTGAATGATACAACTGTCATATGTGATGGTCTTATCCCCTGTTGATAAGCTGTACAAGTATCTAGGAATACAAGCAGTTGTGAATGAGATTTCTAAGAAGGAGAAGTTTTGTAGGAAAAAGTACATGGCAGTTTTGAGGCCTGCATCCAGGAAGGTGAGGGAGATGATTGCCAGGTTCCCCGTTATACTCAGCATGTAGGTGAGAAAGAGAAAGATGAAAATCACGACCTTCAGTTGTGGGTCATCTGTCAGTCCCAGCAGGATAAATGTTGTTACTGTGTGAGTTCTCATAATTGGATTCTCACTTCTATTTAATTTGCATTTAAAATTCAGAGATGTTTGTGTGTGATGGTAATTCACAGATAAAGAACCTTGAAAACCCATTCACATGTATTTAACTGTTTTGTTTACAAATATTGTCATTCACAGCAGCTTAGGTTCTATAATTACATATTTTTGGTCATTTCAGGGTACATTAAAAATATCAAATTGCATTATCTATACCAATTCCAAAATGCTATGGTTGCTTTCTTCTTATTGCATTCTGATCTCATTTTTTTTATTGGTTGTTCAAAAAATTACAAAGCCCTTGACATATCATATTTCATACATTAGATTCAAGTGGGTTATGAACTCCCATTTTTTTATTTTACCTGAATCTCAGATTTAATTTTCCCAGTTAGATTTGATTATTAGTGTTTTGTAAGGTTGAGAGATTTTCCTTATTCACTCTGTGAATCCTAAAGCTGAATTTTAAACTTTCTTTTTCATATTCATGTTTCCTTGAAGTCTTGTTATTAATACAATTATATCACACAAACAGTTAATTATACAGGCTCTCTTTCTGTGGCTTAAGATATCAAGTACACTTGTGTTTTCTTTAAACAACTACTTCCTTACTTATTCCCCTGATTTTTCCTCATAATTTTCTATTTATAATACTCCTTCCCTATTGTGGTACATAAGAAAGAGTATTTTGAGAATGAGTTTATTGTATAGGATGATAAGTTAGATATGGAATACATACCTATGAAAATCACAACTGTTTTTAGTTTTTAATATCTATAAGTGTTGAGCTCATTCCAAAATGCTGTATTAATACCCCAAAGTTCAAAATATATCAGGTTTAAACTATTACACATTTCTTCAAGCATTGTTTGATTTCACTGTGACTCAGTTTGTTAGTGTAAAATAGAAAAAATTATTACCCTTCATACATATACTATGTGATAATACATTATATAAAATATTTATAAATAATGAGTAATAAATATAATTTAACTACTTCAGTGCCCTGATTCATAATTATTATCCTTTTGTTGGTTACCAAACATTCAATTATTAGTATACTGAAATCATGTTTTGTCCCCATGTTTTTAAATAAATGAATTATATGAAAGTTTATCAAACACCTCTCTTTTTCTGTTGAAGTTTAGGAAATTTCTAAGTATAACGTTATAATGTGTGTTTTCTTTCTTTCCTTTTCCTAATTTTGAGACAGGGTCCAACAAATTTGCCCAGGCTGGCCTTGAACTTGTGATCCTCCTATCCCAGCCTCTCCAATGGCTGAGATTATTAGAGTGTGCCACCCTTCCCAGCACAGAAGTGTTTTCAACCACACAGTATTTCTAGTAGCCTCTGTTTACTTTCCTATTGTTATGTACATATTGACTTTCTCACCTTTTTGCTTTGTCATTTCTAGACATTTATTTTCTTGCTGGTGTCTCTTATGTTGATAGTTCTTAATGCTGCATTATTTCTTCCTGATGGATTATTTTCCTGAATTTCTCAGCTCTAAAAAGTTATTGCTCTTTATGATCTCAATCATATAATTAGATGTACCCTAAACACGACCAAAGTGAAAATCATGATTTTCCACACTCCTTTTTACTTCTCACCTTGTACTCTTTATAATCAAATTAGTGTGTTTTAATTATTAAAACTTTACTATAGACTAGACATTGAAATAAACACTTTACATGGATTATCTGGAGTATTCTTCTCTTCAATGCTCTGTATTTCTCCATTTTTATCTCTGTCCCACAGTATCCAGTTTTATGGGAAATAGCCAGTAGTTTCTAGTTTTTAGTTTCCAGAAACTTTCATTGGAGATATTACTACTTTACACATGACTCAAATTATGCTACTTTTTCATTGTTGTTTAATATAATCTTATAAATATCTATACAGTACCCAAGATTAAAGCACTCTAAAAATACTGTTAATACCACATTAATTTGCATTTCTAAATTTTAGTGCAATCAGGAAAGATTCATTTATTAGAGTCACATATGACCCAAATCTCAAAAAAGAAAATGAAATTAAAGACAGAATTTATTATATTTACCCTTCTGGCAGTTAATCATAACCTTCCTCTATTAGTTGTTTACATGTATTTTTACAGACACAACTTGAAAATGTTAAGAATGAACTTGATAATTTTTAGCCACTACTGATTGAATTTGGTCACTTCAACACTAACAATATCCTTGATTTTTCTCTTTTATAAATTCCACCAACTTTCTCACAATAGACATAGTGCTATCATAACTATCATAACTATTTAACTATCACTGAAAAGTGGGTTCAAGGGAACTCTTGTTACCTTTAGAATAATTGATGTTCAGAACTCTTTTGTTCAGAGAAAGGGTTTTCCAATTTGAAGCTAGACATTTATTTTATTTGCCAAATCTGCAACAAAGTTAATGAACAAAAAAGTCCTTTGTGACCCAGGTTCAAAACCACTAATGAATCATTTGTGTAATGAACTTGCGGAAAAACAATCAAACCTACCATAGTAACAATGGGAACATGGACTTTAGAGACAGGAGAAAGCATGTGGATCATTAAAAGAGACTCGTAGGACAACTTTAAGAATCTCATTAAAAGCAAAACTAATCCAGTTTCTTTTAATTAATTGTTAGCACACAAAGTAACTAAAAGATCCATTTCTTTTTCTGATTTATCAATTTTTATGCCAAAAATATATTTTACATAAAGATTTAAAAATATCATTCAGCTTCCTTTCTCAGAATGTTATTTTTATTACACAAACCATAAAAATTCTTCAGTCAAAACAAATAAATAATTTCAATAAACATGCCTAGATTCAACTGTGAGCATTCTAAAAGAAAGCAGAAATGTCAATTTCTTTTTGTGCACTAACATATATGGTATTTTAAATTATGTTAAAATCTAGTACATTAAAATCATTTTACTATACATACTAGTACATATAGTAAAATCTAGTATGTTAAAATCAGAATTTCTGTGTCTTCAAATCTACAGAAAGGTCTTCACAATAAGAAATTTATTCTTTCATAAAATTGATTTTATAATTACTCTGGGAATAGAAATATAATAGAATCTACTGCATGAAAATATTGTTGAGTTAAGAAAATTTCTTATAATTCCACAGAGTGTAAGAATACTTGAAGCTCACATAAAATAAATATATTTTTATTAGAGTCACATATGATCCAAATCTCAAAAAAGAAAATGAAATTAATGACAGAATTAATTCGACAAACCATAATTGTATATATGTGATATATATATTTGATATATGTGTACAATGAGGACTGATCAAAGTATGCTAATTAGCATATCCACTGAAGCATTATGGAAAATAATACTTCTACAAGACAGTTCTCCAAGAAAAACATGGAGGGATAGTATGGCTTGGGGGGAGGGAGGGAAACTATCCAAACATTAAGAACGGGCCCTAAGGGAAAAAGCAAACTTTCATCCTTTCCCCGTTCATCATCAGCATCTCCACCAAAAGCAAAGCTTCATCCCTTCCCAAACACAATGGGTCCTGAAGGAAGGAGGCAAATACCAAAATGCTGAGCCTGGACTTTTACCCTTTCCTATTGCAGATGAGTCCTAGAAGGAGAAAAGCAAATAGTGAAGCTCTAGATAACAGGGGGTACCAGAGATAAGCAGTGAACACTGAGTTTTGAGTTTTCCCCAATGACAACAAGTTTACCTTTTTACAACTGCCTTCCTGAGTTAAAATTTTAACCTGCACAACTAGGTCCCTGACTGTCCAAACTGCACATCTGCAGTATCCATTGATTAAGTCACCCTCATTGTAAACTATAAAACCCAAACTCCTTCTGTAACCCAGAGGGCCATTTCCTGTACCCAGAAATGAGCCCTCCCAAGTCTGATCAATGGACTTTGCTGCAGAATAGAGGAAAGCTTGCTGATCCGAGGTTTGCTTCCTGTCTCCTGCCTCCATCATTTGGTGGCCATGTGCTTGCATCCATCACCTCCCATGTTTTCGTGCTTAGAGATGTGAACTTATTTTCAACTGTTTTGTAATATACAATATACTGTTATTCAATATATTCACCCTGATATACAACAGACCTCCTAACTGAAACTCTGTGTCTTTTGACCAATAATAGAAGAGAGTATATTTGTTGTTTCAAGCTGGGAAAAAGTGTGGAAAGAGATAGATGAAAAGTGATGGCTGAAGTTAACAGGGTTCCATTTGGGATGATAGAAATATTCCAAAGTTAGATTCTGGTGAGGTATGCACAACTTTGTAAATATAACAAAAATAATTTGATTTTTATATTCAGTTGTGCAATGATAATTTATACTTCAAATGTATATAAATCACATATTAATAAAGGTATGTTTATTATTTTTACTACATATGTTTAAGGTGTACACTATGGTATTTGATGTACTAATACAGCTGTTGTTTTTTTTTAAAAAAAAAGTGGATTAAGTGCTTCAATCAAAAGGAAATGCCTTAAAGAAATAGGGTGAGTTGGTAAAAATCTCACAGCTAGTAGAAATGACAGGATCTGAATTTAGATACTATTACATCAAGGTTAACTTTTCAAACAGGGAATAACTTTGAAAAATCCCAGGGTCTGTGATTTTATATCTTTTACTAGGAAACATGCAACCAACAGAGCAGAATCTGGATGAATCTGTTAGGAAAATAAAATGTTTGATATTCAACCAATCTATGTAATGTAGGTCAAAGGGTACAAACTTGAAGTTATGCAAAATGAATAAATCTAGAGACAATATACAGTAGGAAGACTATAATTTATAATATTGTATTTTATACTGAAAAATTGATGAGATATCAGGTGCCTCTACACAAAACAAAAACTTTTTTGAGATGATGGGTATATTAGTTTTCTTGATTGTACTAATCATTTCATCATGTATATCATGTTGTACAATTTAAATATATACAAGAAAATCAATAACATGATACATAGAGTAATTAATGTATATGTGTACAATGAATTTGAACTATATATTCACTGAAAGCAGCAAGCAAAGATGAAATGCAGGAAGCATATTTATGTTATAATCAATATAGCATGAATTCATCTTTTGTTTCAACATTGATACATTTAATTCCTCTTGTTGAAAATATTTTTTCCCTTTTATTTTCTGTTACAATGATTCAAATGTCGTTTTTACTAAAAAAAGGTGTGCTTTGAAGATATTGGAAATTAATCATACTCAAGGACACAAACTATATTGACAAAGTTTCTGCTTTCAATATTGACAATCTAGGTAGAGAAAAATTTAATGCTAAGTTAGCCAATTCCAAACAATCAAATGCCGAATGTTTTCTTTGATATAAGGAAACTGATTCATAGTGGGATAGGGAGGGTGAGCATGGGAGGAATAGAGGAACTCTAGATAGGGCAGAGGGGTGGGAGGGGAAGGGAGGGGGCATGGGGTAATTAATGATGGTGGAATGTGATGATCATTACTATCCAAAGTACATGTATGAAGACATGAATTGGTGTAAATATACTATCTATACAACCAGAGATATGAAAAATTGTGCTCTATATATGTAATAAGAATTGTAATGCATTATGCTGTGATATATAAATTTTAAATATTTACATAAAAATAATAGCAGACATACAGGATGTTTCTGCATGGTGACTCTTTGGGGTTTGGGGCATGTAAGATTGGGCAGGAGGAATGAATTTTATTATAAGAACCAAGGCATAGAAAAATGAAGAAAAAGAATTTTATATGTAAACCTCGTATGGAAAAGATGAGGCACAAAAAAGTAGGAAAATGTAAATTCAAATACCTCTGGGTTAAGGTATTAGTTCCAGATGATAAACCATATGAGCTTTTTGGGAGGAATGTGGTAAACAATTTGAACTCTATATTGTATAGCTATTTATATCATAAAACCGCAGTCATGTTATTTACAGCTTTTTATATTCCTTTTAGAAAATTATCTAAATTTTTAAGATCCCATATATTTGGCTGTTTTTATTTCCTTTATTTCTTTTCACTTCATTTTCTCTGTGTTTGCTCATTTTAGTAACAGTTTGTGTAAATGTTTAATAACTACCTACATCTGGCAGATTATTTTGTAGTACAAAAACATTTAAATTTCCCAAAATAGCATTTTATTACCTTATTCCTTTTAACTCCATTTTTTAGGAAAGCCTATTCTATTTCAATTTTGACTTTATTGGTTTGATATACTTTAAAATCTCGCAATTTTCAAGCTTTAGTATTTTAGATGTTTTTCTCAAATTGAAAGGTTTATAATTCCATTTCATGACATTTTTGGTGCAATCTAAGCTTTTGGTTTTATTATTTAAATTTATTTCTTAAACTTACACATGAAAACATAAAAAATATACATATTTACAGGTTATTACATGATTTTTCAATGCTTGTATACATTGTATAATATTCTTATCAGGATAAAAACAAGCTATCTTCTCAAACATTTATCATTTCTTCTTGATGGAAACATCCGAAATCCTTCCTTCTAGCTTTTTGTAATATCTGATATATTATTGTTATCTGAAGTCACTCTTCTGGGCAGTAGCACAGCAGAACTTCTTACTCCTATCTGTAACTTACTACTCATCAATTTACCTTTCCCCATTCTACTTTCCCTAGCCTCTTGCAACTGCCAATCTACACACAACTTCAATGATATATACTTTTTTATATTTCACACATAAGTGAAGTACTTATGAAGTACTTGTCTGTCTGTTCCTGGCTTATTTCTGTTTCTCTCTCTCTCTCTCTCTCTCTCTCTCTCTTGAACTGAGGATTAAATCTAGGAGCACCTAACCACTGAGCCACATCTTCAGCTCTTCTTATTTTTTATTTTTGAGACATGGTCTTGCTAAATTCCTTAGGGTCTCACTAATTACTGAAGCTGGTCTCGAACTTGTAATCCTCCTCCCTCAGCCTCCCGAGCCACTAGGATTACAGGCATGCACCACTGCACCAACTTATTTCTCTTAATATAATGATTTCCACTTCTATCTATGTTCTTGTAAATGACAGAATTTCATCTTATTTTATAGCCAAGAAGTATTCCAGTGTGTATATATACTACATTTTCTTCATCCATTCTTCAGCTGATAAGCACTTAGCTTGCTTGTTCCATTTCTTCTTTTTACCTCTGAGGGTGCGTAGGAAGATTTTTTTTATTCTGATTTTGCTTTGTCTTCTTTTTGTAAGACCTAGAACAGTACCTATCCTAAGGAAAGTGCCCAATACATATTTATTAGGTGAATTAATGAATGAATCATTTGGAAGTTTTGGATTGGAAGAAATAATGGTGATGATTAGTTGTTCTGTTGTCCCTGAAAATGTAAAAAATGACTAAAAGCTTTTATCTATCTTATTTTCTTTTATCTTATTTTTTGGTCTTCAAATTTGAAAATGAAACAAGGATTTAAAGTTTTGAAAGCTACTAACATGCCTATTATGGAATGATGTGATCTTAAAAGAGGTTTGTAGAGATAATGCCACTGGATGAGGATGAGCAAGAGCGTTTTGAAAAGGTTAACTTGCCAGCGGACTTAGGGAAATTCACCAAACATCAACTTCATGTCCCTTATTTCTTGGAAAATATTACAATTCTTTTGACTGAGTCCTTGAAGGCCTGTTGTACTTGTTTGTTCCTTAGTGTATAAATGAAGGGGTTCAGCATGGGAGCCATAGAAGTAGTGAGGACCATCACCCCCTTATTTGTGGCCACTGAGTCCTTCGCTGAAGGTTTAATGTAGATGAAGATGCAGCTGCCATAGGTGAGGGAAACTACAATCATATGGGAAGAACAGGTAGAAAAGGCTTTTTTCTTTTGCTGGGCAGAAGGGAATCTTAAAATTGTCTTGATGATGTAAATGTAGGACAGAACTACGCACATGAGTGTCATAATGAGGGTCAGTACAGCACAGATGATAATGGTCTGTTCCATAAACCAAGTATTTGAGCAAGAGATTTTCAGGAGGGGAAATGCATCACAAACAAAATGATCAATGATATTAGAATCACAAAACTCCAGATTTAGGCCCAGGCTGAGTGGGGGGATTAAAATAAACAGACCAGCCACCCAACAACAAAAGACAAGTCTCCTGCAGACTCTACTACTCATGATAGTCACATAATGCAGGGGCTTGCAGATGGCCACATAGCGATCATAGGACATGGCAGCCAGGAGAAAAAATTCAGTTACACCAAAGAGGTCAGTAAAAAATACTTGGCTGACACAGGCATTGTAGGTAATCATCTTGTCACCTGTTGCTATGTTATATAAGTATCTGGGAATACATGCAGATGTGAATGAGATCTCCAAGAAAGCAAAATTTTGTAGGAAATAGTACATGGCTGTTTTAAGGTGAGAATCCACTAAGATGAGGGAGATGATAGTCAGATTCCCAGTTATGCTTAGCACATAGGTGAGAAACAGAAAGATAAAAATCAGAACCTGCAGTTGTGGGTCATCTGTCAGTCCCAGTAGAATGAAAATTGTTACAGTATTGTTCCTCATTGTTGATTTCTGACTTCTGTTAGATCTACACTTAACATTCAGAAACAGTTTGTTATAGACTATATAGCAGTTTTAATTTGGGTTTTTCTTATTCACAATGGTTTTTTAAAATATTACATTTTAACATTTATTACATTACTTTACAATAAGCATACTTAATTTGATCAGTTTAAACTTCTGTTTTAAGCCCTCTGGAAAGTTTTCTGCAAGTCTGATGTCTGCTATCATGTACTCTAGTAGAAAACGTCATGTGCTTCTACTGACACTTAACAAAGAATACTAACTTGGGGTGGGGATTGGGCTGCCTGTGTTTTCTCATCATCACAGTCCCCACCATATACACTGTTACACACATGTTTTTCAATTGTCCAAAAAAGTTCCTAAATGAATTAATCTATTGCATGTTTTCCAGTTAGATGCCTAAGCCATTTTCCTTTCAATTTGGACTCTGAATTTTAAAAAGTTTTAACATTAACTTTCTTTAAGTTTTCTGTGACTTTGAACCACTGTTAATTTATTAATTTTTACATTTCAAGAAATCAAATTTTCTGCTTTTATTTATTATCTTCATACTCATAATAGAGAAACTACCTTCATTTTGCTACTATTTTCAGGAATAATTCCTTCTTCCAGTTCCCCTTCTGATCTCTCAGGTAACACAATGATCACATCACTAAGTAAACTTAATCAGCCCTATCACCACTGGATATTGGTCATCCTCTAAATGAGACTGTTTTTCGTTTATTCTATTTTCAAAGTGTAAATTTGAAATGAGGACAGAGATTTCTAATGAGGTTTTTCATTCTTTTGGAGGGCTGGGGTAGTTATATGCACATATATCTTAGTTTCTGATGTGAGGTGATAATATAGGTAATATATTTCTGGATAACTATCAAATTTTAACATTTCAATGTCAAATTTAAATGCATAAATATCTCCCCAAAGTGGCATTTTATATATCTAAGGAAACCAAATTCTATAAATGGAAAAAGCTTGCTTTACTAAATATAAAAATTATCACATTTTTTCTTTTTAAGAGATAGGTGTTTTTTTTTTCTCTTCCAGAAATAATAAAATTTAGATTACAAAAAAGTAAATATAATTAAACTAAAATAATAAAATTTATTGCACTTACTATTTTAACTGTCAATTATAGTTTCTGTTGGTTGTTGAAACACAAAATCGTAGAATTTCTAAACTGGAAAAGATATTTAAGATGACTGTCATATGAACTTCTTGTCATGTTTGCTTATGAATCCACTGTCAAATTCATGACAACTCTAGGTTGCATAAACATCTCAGAGGTATCCATCTTCAACCAGTTCCTTGGACTTCCTTCTATTTTTATACCCTTAAAAAAAGAAAGAAAAGAAAACATTTTAATATGAAGAATGTGGAATGTTAGGAATCTGTACCTGAGGATAGTTGGCACTCTGACTTCTCAGGTCAATGGGTACCTTTGCTGTATCTAGCTTACATTTGCTCTGTTTGATTAAAATGCAACTAAATGAAAAACAGAGTCTCTGGTGACCTACACATGGTTACTAGTAAATCTATGGAGTAACCAAATTTGAGGTTAAAAAAAAATAAAAGTATGCTACCTTTGGCTTCCTTGGAGACAGTGTCCTTAGAGACAGGAGGATGCATCTGTGGATAAAAGCCAATAGAACAACAACAAAAAAAAAAGAATCTGAATATGAAATAAAATACAATTTTATCTCCTTTTTAAAAACTTTCACTTCACATACACTGAGGGAAGATCATAAGAAACCACATTTCTCATTAAAAGTTTTTTACATGAGTTACTCATTATAGTTGGGAAATTTCAATTAGACAAGAAAAACATAAAATTACATAACCCATGTTGTTTACATTTCTAATTGTTTTCTACAAATATATCAATATATTTATAAGCACTATTTAAAAATAAACATTAACAACATAATTTGTTTAATTGGATATACAATGCCAAATGTTCTTATTTTTTTTTTTAAGGTAGGGGTACCAGTGATTGAACTCAGGGGCACTCCACCACTGAGTCACATCCCAAGCCCAGTTTTGTATTTCCTTTAGAGAGAGGGTCTCACTGAGTTGCTCAGTGCCTTGCAGTTGCTGAGGCTGGCTTTGATCCTCCTGCCTCAGCTTCCCAAGCCTCTGAGATTACAGGTGTGTGCTACTGTGCCCAGTTAAATGTTCTTAAACTTTTAAATATGCTCCAAATTAATATATATATGTAATCATATTGGAATCATTTTTTGCAATTAATTTATTTTATTAAGTTTTTAATTTTTTAGTTGTTGACTTATTTATTAATATGTGGTACTGAGAATTGAACCCAGTGCCTCACATAAGTGAGGCAAACACTCTACCTCTGAGCCACAACCCCAGCCCTTATTTTATTTTTTAAAAATTATTTTTAGTTAACACATAATTGTATATATTTATGTGCTATAGTGTGATATTTCAACACATGTATATAACATATAATGATCAAATTAGAGTAATCAGCAAGTTCATCATCTCAAACATTAATGATTTCTTTGGGATATTCAAATCTTTTCTTCTAGCTATTTTGTATATACATAACTTATGGTCAACTAAGGTCACCCTACTGTGCTATAGAACACTAGAACTTCTTCTTTCTACCTATACTTTTGACTTCAATCACCAAGCTCTCTCTATTCTTCTTTTATCCTACTCCTCACAGCCACTATTCTACTCATGATTTCTATGAAATTAATTAATTTTTGCATTCTATATATGAGATCATGCAGCATTTGTCTTTCTGTGCATGGTTTTCAATATTTTTATGGCTGAGTTAGTATTCAATTATGTAAATGTGTGTATGTGGGTGTGAGTGTGCAAACAATTTCTTTATCCTTGTATCTGCTCATGGAAACCTGGGGTGATTCCATACCTTGGCTATTGTGAATAATGCTGCAGTAGACACAGGAGTGCAGATATCTCTTCCACAAACTTATTTCCTTTCCAAAAGGAAGTAATCTAGCAGTAGGATTCCTGGATCATATGGTAGTTCTACAGTTTTTTGAGGAACCTCCATACTGGTTTCCATAATGGGTATACTTATTTACATTTCCATCAATAGTGTATGAGAGTTTCTTTTTCTCTGCAGCCTCACCAGTTGACCAGTTCTGGGTTTTTCTTATTTTTTATTTTTTTGTTTGTTTTTTTTTTGTTGTTTTTCTGTGTTTTTGTTTTGCCTTTATGTAAACAGCCATTCTACTTGGGATAAAATAGGATCTCATTGTGGTTTGCTTTCATTTCCCTGATATCACTGAGGTTGAATGTATATTCATAAACTTTTAGCCATTTGTAGGTCTTCTTTTTTTTTTTTTTTTTTTTTTTTTTCTTT
>NW_025999853.1:50255126-50280231 GCF_001458135.2 Marmota marmota marmota | reverse complement strand
TTTTTTTTTTTTTTTTTTTTTTTGTACTGGGGATTCAACTCAGGGCACTCAAATACTGAGCTACATCCCCATCCCTATTTTGTATTTTATTTAGAGACAGGGTCTCACCGAGTGCCTCACCATTGCTAAGGCTGGCTTTGAACTCTCATTCCTCCTGCCTCAGCCTCCCAAGTCACTGGAATTACAGATGCTCATCATGGCACCTGGCTGCCAGTCTTCTTTTTGAGACATTTCTATTCAGATCATTTGCTCATGTTAAAATTGGATTTTTTCTTCTTATGCTTTTGAGTATTTGAGTGCCTTATATATTCTTGTTATTAATCTCTTGTTGAATGGATAGTTTGAAATATTTATTCCCTTTCTTCAGTTTTACTTAGCTCTGTTGATTATTTCCTTTGTAGTGTAGAAGATAATTTTCATTTGATAGAATACCCATTTGTTTATTTTTCTTTTGTTTCCTGTGCTTTGTGAATTACCCAAAAAGAACTTTGCCTGAACTTATATCCTGAAGTGCTTCCCTATGTTGGCTAGTAGTTTCAAATGTTTGGGCCTGACATTTAAGTCTTAAATCCATTTTCAAATTATGTTTGTATATAGAGAGAGGTAGGGATCTAGATTTATTGCTCTGCATGAGGATACATGTTTTTCCTACCACTATTTATTGAAAAGACTGTCATTTACTCATTGTGTATTCTTAGAAACTTTAATGAAAAATAGTTGCCTGTATAACTATGGATTTACTTCGACCTTATCTCTTCGATTGCATTGGTCAGTGCATTTACTTTGATGCCAGTACCAGGCTGTTTTTGTTACAATAGCTTTATATTATGTTTTGAAATCAGGTATTATGCTGCTCCAGTTTTGCCTCTTTTGCTCAAGATTGTTTTTGCCTATTTGGCAGTTATGTGAAGAATATGTTTAGTATTTTGATGGGGATTGCACAGAATCTGTAAATGATTTGGGTAGCATTGCATTTTAACAATATAAATTTTTCAAATCCAGAAACATGAAATATCCTTACCTGCTGGGCCTTGTTCAGTTTATTTTATCATTGTTTTATAGTTTTCATTGTAGAGATCTTTTGCTTCCATTGTTTATTCCTTCAAATTTTGCATTTTAATAGCTTTTATGAATGGGATGTCTTTCTTGATTTCTTTTTCAGCTAGTTTATTATTAGTTTTTAGATATTCTACTAATTTTTGTATGTTAATTTTGTATCCTGAAAATTTACTGAATTTGCTAATCAGTTTTAATACATTTTTTAGAAAAGTATTTTGTTTTTTTCTATATAAAAATTGTCTCTGCAAACAGGGACAATCTAGTATTCTCCTTCCTAATTTGTATGCCCTTTATTTTTTCTAGCCTAATTGCTGTGTCTGGGATTTCACCACTGTATGGAATAGGAATGGTGAAAGTGAGTATCTTGTCCTGTTCTAGATCTTAAAAGAAGAGCTTCAAACTGTCCTCATTCAGTAGAATCAGCTGTTTCCTGTACTTACATTTGGATTTGGTTTATTGAGAGTTTTTATAATAATGGAATGTTGAATTATATCAAATTGCACCACTCCTCCTTTTTCCCAGTCTGTTTCCCTCCCCCTCAATTCCCTTCTTCCACTCCACTGATCTCTCTTGTATTTTTATGGAGTTTTCCCCACATTTTCCCCTTATTTTGTTTTAGCTTTCACATATGAGAAAAAAAATTCTACCCTTGACTTTCTGGATCATGTCCTTAGTATGATGCTCCCCAGTTCCATCCATTTATCATCAAATATCATAACTTTATTCTTCTTTATGGTGAGTAAAACTCAAAATGGAGTTTTATATGTCAGATTTTCTTTATTTACTCACCGGTTGACAGGCTTCTGGGCTGGTTCATAATGTGGCTATTGTGATTGTACCTGCTATAAACATTCATATGGCTGATTACCTAAAATATGCTGATTTAGATCTTTTGGATATATACCAAGGAGTGGGGTAGTTAGGTCATATGATGCTTCCATTCCTAGTTTTTTGAGGAATCTCCATACTGCTTTCTGGAGTGGTTGTACTAGTGTGCAGTCCCACCAGCAATCTATGAGCACACCTTTCCTCCCACATCCAGCATTTGCTCTTGTTTGTATTCTTGAACTTTGCCATTCTGATGAGGGAGAGAAAACCTCAATGTAGTTTCAATTTGCATTTCCCCAATGGCTAGAGATACTGAACATTTTTCATATATTCACTTGCCATTTGTATTTCTTCTTTCCTGAAGGATCTGTTTAGTTAGTTTGCCCATTTATTAATCGGGTTGTTTGTTTTTTTGGTACTAAGCTTTTTTGAGTTTTTTTATATGTTATGGATATTAATCTCCTGTCTGAGGAGCAGGTGGCAAAATTTTTCATTCTGTGGGCTCTCTCTTCAAGCTTTTAATTGTTTCCTTTTCTGCACAAACTTTTAATTTTGTGTTCTCCCACTTATTGATTCTTGGTTTGTTTCTTGTCTTTAGAAGTCTTGTTAAGGAAGTCAGTGCCTATACAAACATGTTGGAGTGTTGGGTCTACATCTTCTTCTACAGTTGCCAAATTTCTGGTCTTTGGTCTTTGATCCACTTTCAGTTGACTTTTGTGTGAGATGATAGATAGGGGTCAAGTTTTATTCTTCTACATAGGGTTATTAAGTTTTCCCAGCACCATTTGTTAAAAGGCAATCTTTTCTCAAATGTATGGTTTTTGGCACCAGATGACTCTATTTATGTGGATTTCTCTCTGTGTCTTGTATTCTATTCTGTTGGTATTTAATGTCTGTTTTGGTGCCAATACCATGTTGTTTTTGTTACTATAGTTCTATGGTATGCTTGGAGGTCCAGTATTGTGATGATGCCTCCAGCCAGGCTTTTTTTGCTTGGTATTTGGCTTTCTGGGTCTATAAATTTTAGAACTGTTTTTTCTAGTTCTGTGAAGAATATAATTGGTATTTTGATGGAGATTTCATTTAATCTGCATGGAACTTTTGTTAGTATGGCCATTTTGACAATATCAATTCTGCCTATTTAAGAACCTGGGAGGTCTTTCCATCTTCTAATTGTCTTTTTCAATTTCTTTCCTCAGTGTTCTATAGTTTTCATTGCAGAGGTTTTTCACCTCTTTGGTTAGTTATATTCCCAATTATTTTTAAAAAAATCTTTGAGAGTACTGTGAATGGGATAGTTTTCCTAATTCCTTTTCAGCAGATTTATTATTGGAATTTAGGAAAACAATTGATTTGTATATGCTGTATCCTTCTACTTTGCTAAATTATAAGTTCTAGAAATCTTCTGGTGGAATTTTTGTTGTTTCTAATATAGGGTTATGTTATCAGCAAAAAGAGAAATTTGGCTTCTTCTTTTCCTATTTATGTCCTTTATAGTCTATCTCTTGTCCAATTTTTTTGGCTAACGTTTCAAGGACTATATTGAATAAAAGTTTTGAGAATGCACATTTTTGTCTTGTTCCTGATTTTATAGGTAATGTTTTCAGTTTTCCTTCATTCTAAATGATATGGGCCTTCAGTTTGTCATATATAACCTTTACAAAATTGAGGTAATTTACTTCTATCCCTAGTTTCTCCAGCTAGGGAGAACCAATGACTGGGTGCTATATTTTATCAAAGGCCTTTTATATCTATTGAGACAATCATGAGATACTTCTCCTCAACTCTATTAACTTTGTTTAGTTGTATGTGGACACACAATATCTTTATTTATTTTTATATCAAACCCAGTGTCTTACACATGTGAGGCAAGCTCTTATCACAGAGCTACAGCCCCAGCCCTCCTTAACTCTATTTATGTGGTGAATCATATTTATTGATTTGTGCATGTTAAAACAACATTGAATCCTTGACATGAAACCCAACCAATTATGGTGGATTATCTTCTTAATGTGTTTTTGATTGTGGTTCGCTAATATTTTGTTAAGGATTTTTGCATCTACATTCATCACGGAAATTGGTCCGAAGTTTTTTTCTTCTTGATGTGTTACTGTCTGCTTTTGGTGTCAGGATTATACTGGCTTTATAGAAGGAATTTGACAGTTTTTTTCTCCTTTGCTATCTCATGAAATAATTTAATGAACTGGTAGAACTCAGCTTAGAATCCATCTGGTTCTGGCCTTCTAACAACTGCTTTAGTGTCATTGTTTTTTTTTTTTTTATTTTGAGAGAGAGAGAGAGAATTTCCCAATATTTATTTATTTATTTTAGTTTTTGGTAGACACAACATCTTTATTTTATTTTTATGTGGTGCTGAGGATCAAACCCATCACCCAGAATATGCCAGGTGAGTGCGCTACCGCTTGAGCCACATCCCCAGCCCTAGTTTTATGGTTTGATATGGTTCTCTTTACGTTTTCTATGTAATCATGCTTAAATTTGGGTAGGTCATTTGTCTCTAAGAATTTGTCAATGTCTTCAAGATTTTACAGCTTATTGAAGTATAAATTTTCAAAGTAATTCCTAATAATGAACCTCTGAATTTCAGAAGTGTTTGTGATGATATCTCCTTTTTTTAACCTCTTAATTGTTGATTTGGGACTTCTTTCTCTTTATTTTTGTTAGTTTTGCTAAGGGTCTATCAATGTTATTTATCCTTAAAAAAAAAACAGACTCTTAGTTCTATTGATCCATTGTATTCCTTTCTATTCTTAATTTTATTAGTATCCACTTCCAGGACAGAGATGTTTGCTGCCTCAACTGCATAAAACCTCTCAGTGCTCACAGCTAGAAATTGCAGCCATCCTTATTTCCATTCTCTGTCCTATCTTCTGTGGAGGTTGTGTGGAGCACTGGGATAGGCCAGCACTTCCAGGGAGTGACATCTCCTAGGTCAGATCCAACCCACTCCCCTTGTCTGTGTTGTGGTTGTGGGTTTCAGCAACTTTCAAGTAATAGCCATCCTGCTGCAATTTCTTTCTAGATGGATTGTTGAGATTTCCTGCTGCAGATGTGCTCTCTCTGGTTTTATTTGTTGCTATCTGAAATTGGGGAGAAGCTGTATTGATTTAATTTTTTCTAGGGAGGCTGACCAAGTATATATTACACAAAATGCCTGCCACACTTTGAATGGCTTCCTGTTCACAATTTAAATTAAACAGCTTTATCTCCTTCACTGACTCTTCTGCTTCTCTCATGTTTTAATTGTTTCTGTTTTTCTTTCCAGATGTTGGCAAGGAAGTGAATTTATGTGCCTTTTCTCTTCCTTTTTCTCTCTCTGATACCCCTGTCCACTTCCCCAAACCTGATTCAGGTTCAGCGTTAAAAATACTGTCCTTATTTTCAGTTCTGGTGATCAAACTTCAAGCCTCTCCAAGTCTCAGACTGCTCAATATTGAGTTTCAGAGCACTTACTCTGTTAACCCCCTCTCCAGTCAGCTGCTCCTTCACTGCTTCTTTCAGGGCTGTGTAGAGTTCCAGAGTCCCTGATTAGCCCAATTCCACCATCTTTCCTCGTGAAAAGGAACTCTTATACAGTGTTGGTGGGAATGTAAATGATACCAATGAACAAAATCACAACAGATTCACACTAAGGCACATTATAATGAAAATACCTAACATACAGAGTAAAGAGAGAATAATAAAACCCACGAAAGAAATATATTACATATAGGGGGAAAACAATTAGGTTATATGCAGAGTTTTCAACCCAGACCCTGAAAGCTAGAAGATCCTGAAACAAAATATACCAAGCTCTGAAAGAAAATGGATGCCAACCAAGAATCTTATATCCTGCAAAATTAAGCTTTAGATTTCATAATGAAATTAAAACCTTCCATGAATAACAAAAGTCAAAAAGAATTACAGCTAAAAAAAAAAACCTACACTACAGAACATCCTTGGCAAAATATTCTGTAAATAGGAAATCAAAAACAACTATAGAACTCAATAATATAATCAATAACTTAGAATTAACTGACATATAGAGAATATTTCATCCTTCAACAAGTGAATACATTTTCTTCTCAGCAGCACATGGATCCTTCTCTAAAATAGACCATATATTGTGCCACAAAGCAAATCTTAGAAAATAAAAAATAATTAGAGATACTAACCTGCATTCTATCAGTTCACAATGGAATGAAATTAGAAATCAACGATAAAATAAAAGATAAAAACTACTATAACACCTGGAAACTAAACAATATGCTTCTGAATGAACAATGAGCTGCAAAAGACATCAAGGAGGAGATTAAAAAATTCTTAGAAGTAAATGAGAGCACTGATACAACATATGGAAATCTCCAGGAAACTATGAAGGCAGTTCTAGGAGGAAAGCATTGCATGTAGTTCATTCCTTAAAACAAGAAAATGTCAACAAATAAATGACCTAACACTACGTCTCAAAGCCCTAGAAAAAGAAGAAAAAATCATCAACAAAAGCAGTAAAAGGCAAGAAATAACTAAAATTAGGGCTGAAATCAGTGAAATTGAAACAAAAGAAACAATTGAAAAAAATTGACAAAACAAAAAGTTGGTTCATCATGAAAATAAATAAAATTGACACGCCCTTAGCCATGCTAACAAAGAGGAGGAGAGAATAAATGAAGTCACTAACATACGTGATGAAAAAGGAAATATCACAACAGACATTACAGAAATACAAAAGATAATTAGAAATTATTTTTAAAACTTGTACTCTAATAAAACAGAGAATATAGAAGGCATCAACAAATTTCTAGAGGCATATGAGTTGTCTAAATTAAATCAGGATGATATACACAACTTAAACAGATCAATTTCAAACAAGAAAATAGAAGACGCCATCTGAAGACTACCAACCAAGAAAAACCCGGGATCAGACCAGTACACAGCTGAGTTCTACAAGTCCTTTAAAGAAGAACAAATACCTATGCTTTATGGATAATTTCATGAAATAGAAAAAGAGGGAGGAGTACTTCTAAGCCCATTATATGAGGGAAATATTCCCCTGATTCCAGAACCAGGCAAAGAAATATCAAAAAAAGGAAACTTCAGACCAATATCACTAATAAACATACATGCAAAAATTCTCAATAAAATTCTGGCAAATCAAATACAAAACCATATCAAACAGATTGTGCACCATGATCCAGTGGGATTCATCCCATGGATGCAAGGTTAGTTAAATGTATGGCAATCAATAAACATAATTTATCACATCAATGGACTTAAAGATAAAAATCATATGATCATCTCTAGAAGATGCAGAATAAGCATTCAACAAAATACAGCTCCCATCATGTTCAAAACACTAGAAAAATTAGGGATAACAGGAACATATCTCAACATCATAAAAGCTATCTGTGCTAAGCTCCAGGCAAACATCATTCTAAATGGAGAAAATTTGAAAGCATTTACTATAAAAATTGGAGCAATACACGATTCCTCTGTCACCACTTCTATTTAACATAGTTCTTAAAACACTGGTAATTAGACAGACAAAAGAAATTAAAGGGATAGATTGAAGAAAAGAAGAACTCAAATTAGCACTATCTTTCAATGATATGATTCTATACATAGAACACCCAAAAAAAAAAAACCACCAGCAAACTTCTAGAAATAGTAAATGAATTCAACAAAGTAGCAAGATGAAAAATCAACACCCATAAATCAAAGGTATTTCTGCATATCAGTGACAAATCCTCTCAAAGGGAAACAAAGAAAACTACCCCATTTATAATACCCTTAAAAAATAAAATGCTTGAGAATCAACCTAACAAAAGATATTAAAAGACTTTTGCAATGAAAACTACAGAATGCTATAGAAAGAAATCAAATAAGACCTTAGATATGAAAATATTGTTCTTGGATAGGCAGAATTAATATCGTCAAAATGACCATACTACCAAAAGCACTATACAGATTTAATGCAATTCCAATCAAAATCCCAATGACATTCTTCATAGAAATAAAAAAAACAATATGAGATTCATCTGGAAAAATAAGAGACCCAGAAAACCTAAAGCAATCCTTAGAAAAGCAGGTGAAGCAGGTGGCATCATTATTCCAGAACTTAAAATATACTGCAGAGCAATAGGAACAAAAAAAAGCATAGTATTGGCATCAAAATAGACTCATAGACCAATGGGTACAGCACAGAGGACACAGAGACAAACCCACATAATTTGTTTTTCTCATTTATAACNCTGCAGCTATTACCTCTTCTAAAGTTGAGTTGACCAGCATTGCTTGTGGTCCTTCTTTCCTTGTCTCTTCATACTGTTTGTGTTTCTTTCTGCTTGGTGAAACTGTTGTGCTATTGAATTTTCCCCCTATATATTTATATTGCTCTTGTATAGTTGCAAAGTCTCCCTCGCAGGCGCGGACGGCGGCTCTGCCCCTCCTCCAATTGGGGCAATGTGCCTACCACGCAGGCAGGCCGCTGGGGCTGTTCTGCCGGTCGGTAGCAGGTCCGCCTACATGCAGGCGCGGGCGGTGGCTCTGCCCCTCTGTTGGCCGCTAGGCTTGTTCTGTTGGTGGTCGCAGTTCTGCCTACTTTGCAGGCGCAGGCAGCGGCACTGCCCCTCTGCAGTCCGCTGGGCCTGTTCTGCCGGTGGGTCGCAGGTCCGCCTACCTTGCAGGGGGGGAGGGGGCGGCTCTGCCCCTCAGCAGGCTGCTGGGCCTGTTCTGTGGGTGGTCAGAGTTCCGTCTACCTTGCAGGCGTGATTGGCAGCTCTGCCCCTCCGCGGGCCACTGGGCCTTTTCCATCGGTGATCACAGTTCCGCCTACCTTGCAGGCGCGGGGGGAGGGGGCATCTCTGCCTCTCAGCAGGCCGCTGCGCCTGTTCTGTGGGTGGTCACAGTTCCCAAACCCACATAATTATAGTTATCTTATATTAGAAAAAGGTGCCAAAAACATGCATTGGAGAAAAGATAGCATCTTCAACAAATGGTACTGGGAAAACTGGAAATCCATATGCAACAAAATGAAATTAAACCACTATCTGTCACCATGCACAAAACTCAAAGTGGATCAAAGACCTATGAATTAAACCAGAGACAATGCATCTATTGAAGAAAAAGTAGGTCCTAAACTCCATCATGTCAAATTAGGCCCCTACTTCCTTAAATAGACTCCTATAGCAAAAGAATCAATATTGAGAATCAATAAATGGGATGGATTTAAACCTAAAAGCTTTTTACTCAGCAAAAGAAACAATCAGTGAGGTGAATAGAGCGCCTACTAATTGGGACCAAATTCTTACCACATGCATGTCAGATAGAGCACTAATCTATAGGGTATATAGAGAACTCAAAAATCTTAACACCAAAAAAACAGAACAGACACTTCTCAGAAGATAATATACAATCAATCAACAAATATATGAAAAAATTGTTCAACATCTCCAGCAATTAGAGAAATGCAAATCAAAACTACTATAAGATTTCATCTCACTCCAGTCAGAATGGCAAATATTAAGAATATAAACAACAATAGGTGTTGACAGGGATGTGGGGAAAAAAGTACACTCATACATGGCTGGTGGGACTGCAAATTGGTGCAGACAATATGGAAAGCAGTATGGAGATTTTTTGGAAAATTGGGAACGAAACCACCATTTGACCTAGCTATTTCACTCCTCAGTCTAAACACAAAGGACTTAAAAGCAGCATACTACAGTTCAAAGCCACATAAATGTTCATTGCAGCACAATTGACAATAGCTAAACTGTGGATCCAACCTAGATGCCATTCAGTAGATGAATGGATAAAGAAAATGTGGCATTTATACACAATGAAATATTACTCAACAATAAAAGAATAAAATCATGGTATTTGCAGGTAAATGGATGGAGAGGAGAATATAATGCTAAGTGAAAATAGCCAATCCCAAAAAATCAAATGCCAAATGTTTTCTCTGATGTAAGGAGGCTGATTCATAGTGGGGTTGGGAGAGGGAGAATAAGAGGATTAGACAAACTCTAGATAGAGCAAAGAGGTGGGAAGGGAAGGTAGGGTGCATGGGGGTAAAAAAGATAATGGAATGAGATGGATATCATTACCTTAAGTATATGTATAAAGACACAAATGGTATGAATATGCTTTATTTGCAACCAGAGATATGAAAAAATGTGCCCTATATGTTTAATGTGAACTGTAATGCATTCTGCTGTCACATATAAGAAATTAGTATAAAAAATCACAAAATTGTCACAAATCAATAAAGGACCATAAGAAAGTTAATCCGGCTAATCTAGTGAAACTTCAAAAAAGACATAAAGGAAGTAACTTTTCATTTTCATTTAATTGCTTATATCCAGGATATTCCTATTTGTGTAAGATAAAGGCAATTTTTTTGATTGTGTCATTGATAGCTTGTTTCACTTGCTTGTTCCTCAACGTATAAATAAATGGATTTAACAAAGGGGCAACAGATGTAGTGAGCACAGATACCCCTTTATTGATGTCCACCTGTTCTTTGGCTGAAGGCTTGACATAGATGAAGATGCAGCTGCCATAGGTGATGGAAACCACAATCATGTGGGAGGAGCAGGTAGAAAAAGCTTTTTTTCTTTGCTGAGCTGAAGGGAATCGTAGAATTGTCCTAATAATATTTATGTAAGAAAGAATCACACCTATTAGTGTGATAATAAAAGTAAACACTGCACAAATAATAACAGTCTATTCTAGAAACCACGTATCTGAGCATGAGATCTTAAAAAGAGGAGATGCATCACAGCCAAAATGATCAATGACATTGGAGTCGCAGAACTCCAGCTGGAGGCCCATGCTGAGAGGTGTGATGATGATCACCAACCCTGAGATCCAGCAACAGAAGACTAGGATGGCACAGACTTGGTTGTTCATGATGGTGATGTAATGAAGAAGTTTGCAGATGGCCACATATCGATCATAGGACATGGCAGCCAGGAGAAAAAACTCTGTGGCCCCAAAGAGTCCAATAAAAAATATTTGACTGGCACAAGCATTGTAAGTTATGGTGTTATCCCTAGTTGATATACTGTAGAGGAATCTGGGAACACAGACTGTTGTGAATGAGATTTCTAAGAAGGAGAAGTTTCGAAGAAAAAAATACATAGGTGTTCTAAGATGGGAATCCGTCAGGGTGAGAACGATAATAGTCAGATTACCAGTGACGCTCAGAATGTATGTTAAGAATAAAAAGATAAAAACCAGAATTTGCAGCTGTGGGTCATCTGTAAGTCCCAACAAGATGAATGTTGTTATTGCTGTGTGATTTATCATAACTGATTTTGATGTTTTAGGCAATCTGCATATCAAAAGTCAAAGCACCTAAACAGAAGAAAAAACAATACTTATAAGCTTTGACAATGAAGTACAATTTAAAAAAAGGTAAAACTAAGTATACTAAGACAAGCAATAATAAGGACAATAAAGTCAATAAAATTGAAACTGAAGAAGGCAATAGAGAAAAATTATCAAAATGCAAAATTGACTTTTGAGAGATGCATGACACTAATAAAGCTCTAACCAGGCTGACAATAAAACAAACACACACACACACACACACAAAATCACTAACAGAAAGAAAGCACACATTTTAGAAATATCAGGAATTACAGAGGAGGAAATCACTAGACATTTCCCAGAAAGGAAAATGAAAATTATAATGAGACACCATCTCACCACAGTTAGAACTATTACCAAAAAGGCAAGAACACAAACAAAATACCCAAATACTACAAGGATGTGGAGAGAAAGGAACTCTTAGGGATGTAAATCAGCACAGCTATTGTGGAGAACAGTATGGACGTTCCATAAAAACTAAACGTAGGTGTACAGTGTGATCCAGATATGCCACTTCTGGGTACGCAGTCAAAGGAAATGAAATAAACTCACCAAAGAAATAACTACCTGTATAGGTTTATTGCATCACTATTCACAATAGCTAAGATAAGGAATCAGTCTAGGTGCCCATCAATAGATGATTGGGTAAGGAAAATGTGGCATATATACACAATAGAATATTGTCCAGCCATAAAAGGGAATGAAATCCTGACATTTGCAGCAAAATGGATGAAACTATATGAATGAGCCTTATGTTAAGTGTAAAAAGCCAGACACAGAAAGAAAGAAAACTACTACATATTTTAACACATGGAAGCCAAAAATTGTCAACCTGAATGTAGAATAGTGAGTACTAGAGATTGAGAAGAGTGGGTGCAAGGGCAGGTAAAGGGAGGTTGGATTTGATTAGTGCAAATATCTCACACAACCCTATTCATATGTATAATTAATAATATCGCTTCTCGGCCTTTTGGCTAAGATCAAGTGTAGCATATGTACAATTAATACATGTTAAGAAAATTGAAAGAAAAAATATTTTTTTAATTTAAAAACTATAAATACAGAAAAAATTATGGAGGTTGGTCATTTCATCTGACCCTTTAATATTTCATAACAGTTCCTTATTTCTATACTTTTTGGTAATGATCAATACAGAAAATTCTTTTTATCTATAAGTAGTTTGTTGCAATATAATGAAAATCTTGGCACAAGTTATATTGATTTAGTGCAGCCCAGATTTACATACACTCAATCATTGTATTTCAAAAGCCATGCTATTTTATAAAGCTTTCGAATCAAATCATAAATTCACCTTGTTTTTGTGTGGGTATACTTCTTTGTTTTTTAGTGCTGGGTATCAAACCCAGGGCCTTGCACCTGCTGGCATGTACTCTACCACTGGGCTACATTCCAATCCCAATATATACCCTTTTAATTTCTGTGGAGTCTATAGTACGCTATACTTTTTCCTGCATTTAATTATTCTGGCTGTTATTCTCTGAAACAAAATATATATATATGACTTTTTTATTTACTAGCCCACAATCATTATTTTTGCATAATGATTAATGTTATTCCTCTTGCCAAACCCAAAACTGTGCTGATTTCTCTCAAAAGTTATCCCACATGATTGGGCACATCTAAATAATGACCATTTTCTTTAGGATCTACATTCTTAAGATGCTTAATATATTATAAACACAATTCATATTTTCCATTTCATGCTTCCATCTCACTTCTATCATTTTGATTTTACACTCAGAATGAAAAATTAATTCTCTAACTGGACTTTACATCTTCTATTCTGATCATTTTAATCCATATTCCATACTGCATCTAGAGTAGGTCCTAACATACCATCTCAATTCCTGTAGAAGTAGCTAAAACCACCTCCACTGCATTTTTAGAACCATCATCTCTATTTCAGAGCTGTTTTGTATTTCTATTTACCAATCTGCCTACTTAAACTGTGATATTTTTGTTATACAATATGATGCATATCTTAATCCACTTCCTAGAATATATTTCTCTGGATATTGAATGTATATATCATAGATATTGATAGACAAATACCAGGATGTATTCTTTACTTGAGAAAAGTCTTTACTCCTGTGGCCCATATAGAAGGTACTACACTCATACTGAAGGTAGCTCCTTCAGTAGAAAAACAGGTATGTGTTTCCCTGACAGTTCAGTACAAATTTTGAGCATTATGACATAATTACTCAGACTAGGCATTTCATCTGCCCAACTAGTCATTTAAATTCTAATATAGATCATGTAAAAAATGATAAAAGTAAGGTAACAAGTTATTTTAAAAGTTTGTAGATATTAGCTAATAACTTTTCTACAGCACTATATCAACTTAGTCTTGTAACTGTGTGAGAATACTTTTTGTATTTGACCATTTTGTTACCCAGAAATTTTTTCAATTCATAAACAGGTTTAAAGTCTTCTTAATTTGTGCCTGTGGTTAATAATCTCAACAAAGAAATAACATTCAAGTAATGAAATTAAGTGCTCATATCCTTAAAAACTAAACACACACACATACACATATATCAATATCAATATTTGTATTATCTGTCTCCAATAGTGACAGGAAAAATCTCATTTAACCAAATTTACAAAAGAAAAATTGACTTGAGAAATATGAAACTACTTACACTTTAGTCTGTCACTCAGGCATTAGTTTTATTTTATCCACAGCCTCATTAGTGCAATTCACAACCAAGTAAAATTTGTTAGTAGTGATATGGATACAATCTAGTCATGTTTTCTTATTGAACTGGCACTCAAAGGGAGCAGTAGAAATATATATAGCAGGTTACCTCAAGTTTTATATCCTGATGTCTAACAGTTATCACAAATCCCAATATCAGCTTAAATTTTAAAAGGAAATTATTTCTGCAAATTTGTATGGCTTAAGAGAAGGAAAGAGTAATAAATTATCTGGGGAGAACCAAAAATTTCTTTAATTTTTTTAAAACCTAAGGGTCCAATCTCAACAAGATTGAAATAGGGTGAGTCCTTTAAGAGTATCACCACAAGCATGATGGAGAATCTTTTATATGGTCATCCTGTATCAGGAAGGATTAACTAAGCTTAAAAAAACAAGTGTCCTTGGTGACCCTGCCTCAATGTCACTAATGAAAGTAAAATGTAATTTATGTTATTGACAAAACAAAAGCTAACTAGTGCACATAGGAATTAGGATAGTGTCCTTGGAGAATGACAATGCATTATAGTTCCAAGGTCAAGATGCAAATCAGTATAGTATCTTTGCCAAAAATAATGATCAAAAAAATATTTTGGTTTTTGTTCATTTTATTCACATTATGTTGGTTGCTAATGATATAGAAATTTCTTCAATGTGTATTTGTAATTTAATCTTAATAAATTCAATATTACTGCCTATTGGCTATTTTTGGATAAAAATGTTTGCTGAATTCTTATCTTTCCTAAGATATTTGCATGTGCTTAACATCTAGTTGTTATTAAGTCTTTTGAAGCCTTATATCTTAGAAATGTTACTTTGTGATTTAATATTTAATACTAATAATAGTACTGATATTTAGAAAAATTTTCTACTACATCATAAAATATATTCTTGATTTTGATTCATGATTTCTAAATTTAGCAGGACTATTTAAGGTTTTCTTATGACCCTGATCTGGACATATATGTTACTTATATTTTCTTCCAATAATTTTATTATTTACTTTGTTTATGTTTACATCTGTGTCCCATATGAATCATAATTTGGTGTAAGGTATAAGAATATGTAATTTTCCCCCAAGTGATTAGCCATGTTGTGACTTACTAAACAATCAAATATTGTATTGTTTTTTTCCTCATCTTTCAATTTGTTTTTAGAACTTACCTTATTTCTTCACTTGGAAAGGAACAAAATGAGCCATCTTCAGTCTATAAGGTTTGAACATCCAGAAAGATAAATTTTCCTCTTTGCTTGCTTCATTTTCATTCCATATTTATATCATCTTATTAATTGATCCACTGGATGGGAAAGAGAAAGGATTCCTGACACGTAATACTGGATTACTACATGTCCAATATTATATCCATTATTAACCAATAGGGACAAGAGCAAAAAGATAATTTGCCAGTGGAACTGGATTACTTTACGGAAAAGGGTGATGGTGTGAAAGAAGTACAATGAAACAATAAAAGGGAGAATGGTGGGTCATGATACTCACAAGTGATGATTGAATATTTTTAATTTTAATCCATTTTCTCTGTTGAATAAGAAGAGTAATAAATAGAAGATTGAGTTAACAGAAGTGGAAATTAGATGGGTCTAGAGTTGGACCCATCTAAAAATTTTCTATTTCTAAAAATACAAAGTAATAAGTAAAATATATTTTATATTTCTAAAAATACAAAATAATAGGTGAAAAAGAGTAATTATTAAATGTTCCAATTCATTGATTCATCAAAGAGTAATAAAAAACTATGATGTTCCTTCAATATCCATCATTTCATATCTATAGAAAGTCTTAATACCCAAAGAATATGTGGAATGAAATTATAACATTTTAGATACTCACAGCTAATAGAATATTAAAGTAAATGAACATAATTATTTAAATTTTGAAAAAGAAAAAAAAAATAGTTGCTACAGCTTGAATGTGTACTCTCCCAAATTTAGTTATCAGAATTTAATGGTCGTTGTGGTCCTAAGAGTCAGGACTTTAAGAAGTGAATAGGCCATGAGGGCTCCTCTCCAGTGAATAAGATTGAGGTCCTCATGAAAGAGGCTTTATTCAGCATTTGGATCTCTCACCTTCCACCTTCTGCCATGTGAGGACCCAACATTCCCCCCCTCTGAAAGATGCAGTCACAAGGTGCCTCTTGAAAGAAGAAAGCAGGCTTCACTGTACAACTGAACCTGCTGGCACCTTGGTCTTAGAATTCCTAGCCTTCATAAATGTGAGAAAATAAATTTGGGCTCATTATAAATTATCCAGTCTCAAATATTTTGTTATGGGACCACAAATGGACTAAGACACTAATGTTTTATTTAGATATAATTGAAGAATAAGTTACATGTCAACCAGTTTTGCCCTGAGGTTTTTATATAGTACAGAAATTCTCAGAGACAGATGTAGTTAGTACTAATAATAAGAGCTGATTAAATTTTTGAAATAAAACAATGGGAGTGTAACTAATGATCTAGTGGGATATTTCATAAAACTTCTTAAAAATACTCTTAAAGGTATGTTCTCACATGTACTTCACATTCCTGATAGTCATGTTTTTTTCTCCTCCTCTCCTTTGCCATCCAACAATTGCTCATTGGTCTCTTCTAATTCCTTCAATTCACCCTTTTTTCACCTCAACTGAGTCTATAGACTTATATTCTTTGGAGGTTGAAAAAGATAAAAATCTAAGAAGAAAAATCTGTGGTAATATGTTTTCAAGTACCACCTAAAATGCTAATTTTTATCTATATATTAACTCATGTTAAGAATAAAATAACTAGGACTGGGGATGTGGCTCAGCGGTAGAGCACTTGGCTAGCATGTGTGAGGCACTAGGTTTGAGTCTAAGCACCACATATAAAATAATAAATAAATAAATAAAATAAAGGTCAATTAATAACTATATATATATATATTTAAAAATAATAAAATAATTATCATACCTTTGGTTGATGGCTAATGCTAGTTTCTCATGATATGGCTTCAATATCAACCTCTTTGCCTACTAAACATTTTTTTTAATATCAAAAAATATGAGTGGTTATAACCAGAAAAGTGGCAGTGAGAAAGATGAGGTGTGGTTAAATTCCAGAAATATTTTGAAGATCTGCGCTATTTTCTAAAAAAATACTCTTTAGTGCTAAAGAAAGAAATTAAGGATAAAATTAAGGTTTAGCTCTAGCATCTTGTGAGTAAAGAGTTAAAAGTAAACAAAATTGGTTATTATAAATAATTCTTTTTGGAGAAGTTGGATTTGTTTAGGCAGCTACATAGTTGTACATATAGGTCTGGAGTTTTGTGCAGCGGTATGAACTAGAGACTAAAATTGGGAATGTATAAGACTGTATAGTGGCTTTAAGACATGATCCAGAATGAGGACATGTGGGAGTAAGTATAGGAAGACAAGAGTTTGGGTCCAAAGATCTAATATAATATTCACAATCAGAATACGGAGAGATGAGAAAATAAGAAGAAAACATAGAAAGATGGATGGGAAGAAGACCATGTGAATGTGTATCATGGCAATCAAGTGAAGAAAGGACTTCAGGCAGGTAGACTGCTCATGTTTTTAGGTCTCTGGTGGAAAGAGAAAAAGAAGAGAGAGGGAGAGGCAGAGAGTGCTGGGTAAGCTCAAAATGGCTATAGCCTCGCTCCCTTACCAAAGTTTCTGGAGGGTTATGTTTTCAGTGTGTAGTCAAGGTCATAAAAAAGTCTGATTCAGTGTATGTACTCAAAGTCATACAAATCTGCTTGTGAACATGTGCCCACTTATGTAACCTGTTGAAATTGTGCTTTTTCTTTGACCTGCATATTTTAAAAAGTCCTGTGGAAATGGCTTGGGAGGCTGGCTAGAGTGTATTGTCACCTCTGGATAAAGATGGGCTACTATCCCAACCATGCCTCCCAGCTTCTTTCAACTGCTGGAGCCATGAATCCTGAACCCTGCTTCCTGGGCCTGAGCCTCAGCCAAACAGATAAAAGAGGGGATGGGAGAGAAAGGGGAAAATATCACATAAAAACATGAAATAAATGGAAGCCCCTCCTGTCCCCCAGAAAAACCAAACCAACACTGTCTCTCAATATTGGAATTATCTTCTACCTTACTATGCATATTATGTTCAAAAAGAGAAGTCAGTATACAACTTCTGGATATTCTACCTCTCTATATACTCTTTTTAAAAATGCATAAGGATTCAGTTGTGGTTGACTGTTCTTCTTTCTTAATTTTTCTTTACAATTGTCCTTTTCCCACATTATGAAAGACACGCTCTCTTCTTTTTTTTTTAAACAGAGAGAGAGAGAATTTTTTTTAATATTCATTTTTCAGTTTTCAGCGGACACAACATCTTTGTTTGTATGTAGTGCTGAGGATTGAACCTGGGCCGCATGCATGCCAGGTGAGCGCGCTACCGCTTGAGCCACATCCCCAGTCCAAGACATGCTCTCTTCTCACTCATCCTCAGCCTTGCTCTATTACTATAACACAAGGACCCACAATATGAAATCCTACGGGTACCAAAGGAACTATTCAAAATACTGATGTTCATGAAGACTCCTTTATTCAAAGTTTCAGTTGCAGTTCTTTATAAAAGCTTTACTTTCTACGCATTTTTCCTTTAATTTCCAGTATTTTTTCTCATAGAAAAGGAGTCCAAGATATATATATATATATATATCTTGGACTCCTTTTCTATATATATATATATATATATATCAAACAAAATTTTATAAGACAGAAGAGTGGTGTACCAAGTTTGAACAAATAGAACATTAGATATTTTAATATTTTCATTATTTTGAGCACCCTATCACAAATCTTCCTACTTAAAGCAAATAGTGATCTCTTCCAAATAATAACCAATTTGCTTTTATTGTTTAGAATTAGGTGTAATGATTTTAAGTAAGGTGCTACTTTTCATTGGATGTTTATTGAACTGTTTCAAATCCCTGTGGGTTAAATAATGCTATTAGAAAAATTGTATTCCATATTCAAATTTCCCAAATTGATCTGATAATGATCTTTACGGGTATTTCTATTGGTTGTCATAATTAATTCAGAGACCCCTAAGATGGTCTTCTTTGGGGGACAATATCCCCATCCAACTTCTCAAGGCCAAACCTCAAATAAACTGATTTCCTTCCCGCCAACTCTCATTTCCTGAGAATTGGCTTTTGAGTAGTGAGCATGTCAAGTGGTAGCAGTTGTGTTGTTGGAAGTATGGTGTAATGGTTAACAAACTATAATTGGAGTCAAACATCTCATTGCAATCCAGTCATCATAATTTCCAAACTGTCATGAGTGTGCATAAGTAATTTTCCTAATTTTTATTTTTGCAATACTAAACTGTTTATAATTATGCTTCTCTTTCCTATTAAAATGATTACGTTGAATACATTTTGTTAACAGTGCTTCAGGTGTAGTAAATGTTCACACATGATAGGAAAATACATCATAATTAGTAATACTTCAAAAAGGTTGAATTTAGGTCTTAATCTTCAAATCACTGAGGAAAATACTGTAACACTCATTCTCTAAAGGCAACACCATGCAGACATTTTATTTTTTCTTAATTCTTTGAACATCATGTTTAAACATTAAATAGAAATAATATTTGTGTTAGGTACTTGGATGTCTTTCTCTTAGAGATATATTCATATGTTGGAAATATGAATGTATCCCTACAGAATTATTCCTTGAAAGGAATTATCTTGATATCTTGGAATATGTATGTTATCTATGACCCAAAACAACTTGCTAGTTTTTAATGTCTCCATGATTATATTGATATGATTATTTTTAATGTGAATAAAATGATACTTTATATCATTATGCTAAGAACAATAAATCTACTTTTATTAAATGATAAAAACAAAAGAACTACTGGGGTTTTGTAGGTTGTTTTGAATGTTTTTAAATCTTTCCTGTTTTCCATAGGGACCTTGTCCCCTTAGACTTATCACAAAGAAGCACTTACTTCTTTTAAATAATTGGAGACTAGAATTTGCTAGTTTCCAGAAAACCATCTCAGTTATGATAATCTATATATTATCTTATAATATCTGGTGTTTAAAATAAGAGTTTATCATAAATATTTATTATCCATTCCATACATACTTTCATATGTTCAGACACATGTATTAGTGAAGGAAAATTACTTTACTAAAATATTAAAGCTTAATTTTCTGCTTTGAATTAACCTGAGAGATTATTTTGTGTTTATTTTTGCCAACAAAATTAAATACTGTTTTCAATGAGTATATTTGCCTTTCATTATTGCTACTCATATATTATAGAGAAAAAATATACCAACATATACTTATAATGGTAAGTAAAATAGTAGTGATTTTTTTCAAATATTTAGGAATAATTACACAAACAATGTAAGTTACACAAACATAAAAAACAGTTATTCAAACATGATATTTTATCATTTCTCTTTTTATAAAACATGAATAATTGTTTATTTTCTATATTATGAATCCATGAATGCAAGTACAAAAAGTTTAATTTTTATACTTGCACCTGAATTTCTGATGCTTTGGTAATTCAAACCAAACTTTGCACTGGAGAGCTGTGAAGAAATGGTCATTACATTTTTATTGACTAAATAAAGAAAATCTAAGAAATTTTAGAAATCAATTAAACATAACAAAGTTGAAAGATATTCTTCCTAGCATATGACTTCACATTTTATTTTAATACATTTTTTAAAACAGCAAAAAAAAATAACTCTTTTGGAAGTTAATTAATAATTATTACTTGTCTAATTTTCTCTTGTTGAAAAAATATCTCCTTCCTCATTTTGAAATTAACTCCCATTTAACCTTCAGAAATGCTCAATATGTTTTGCAGAAAAAGCAGAAAAAAGAATGTAGGCATATTAGCAAAATGAAAAATATCAAATGAAATGAGATTAAAGAAGAAAGACATAGATTCATTTGTGTCTCTTTATGATCCACCATTTACATCACAAACTTGTGAATTAAAAAATTAATACAAGAGAAGAAACAATAAAAATACTGAAAGAGAAAACAGTTACTGGAAATATGAAATTAATAAATGATGTAATGTTGGCTTCTGAATCCATATATGAAGTAATGAACTAAATCATGTAGAGGGAAAATATTCTATATTAAGCAATAAAATTTTTTTAAAATCTTCAGAAATGGCAAAAATACTAAATTATAAAATTTAATGGGAAGAAAATTACTTTAAATATTTTAACTTAAAAAAGGAAATGTTTTATACTACATAATATGTTTTATTTTCTGTTTCAGTGTTCATGTTCTAAGCTCATTTGGAAATAATATATTTTGTAAATCAACTACAAAAATTTGCTCAGGTTAAGAGGAAAATGAAGTGTACCATTGTCTTAAATTGAAACCATGACTTTATACAATTAGTTACTGAATTCACTAATAGTTCCTTCTTAATATTATTAAATAGTTAAGTAAATTAGAAAAAATTATGTTGCATTTGATCATTCCCTTTGATAGAAGAGTTAATAATGACTGTATGATTTTTAAAATTTTGTATTTTGTATCTAAACTTTGTAATTTTGAATCTAAAATATACCAGAATATTTTTATAAGAATATATATATTCATCAATGTCCTCACCTTAAAATGCATTAGTATCTAAATGAGTAAAATTATGCAAAGAATTTGCATATTTTAAATATTTTAATTGTGTTATATTTTTCACTTTTTTCTTTTTTTAAGTAGTGAAGAATAATTATACATAATAGTGGGATTTATTAGGCCCAATTCATACATGCACAAAGCATAATTTGATCAATCTCATTAGCTGTTATCTCCCATAGTATCTTTCTCTCTCTGGTCTCCTCCATCTAATATACTGGTATCGCTTCTATTGTTGTTATTCTTATTATTATTATTTTTAAGTGTGCATTATGATTATATGTACATGTAGGATTCATCATGGTATTTTTCACTTTCAAACAATATCATGACATTGAGCTCATACATATTATGAGCATTTTTTGAGAAAGGTAAATGTTGTACTATTTATTCTAAAGATTTTTTCCCTTTTAGGAGTTAAAAAATCTGTTCATATTACTGAACTGTTTTATTGTTGTAATAGTTTGTTTCTTATTGTGCATGTTCTAAGAACCCCATCAGATCAGATACTTTAAAAATATATTAAAGAGTAATACGTTTTATGTTCTATTTAAGGATCTACTTGAATTTTAAAATCTATATTTTTTATTTATAATCTTAATTAGTTATAGATTTCACAATAGCTCTGAAAAGTAGTAGTGATGGTCAGTTTTGCTGTTGATTTCTAGGGTTTGCTAAAATATACTTTTATGATTTAATTAATCAGTTCTTAATGCCTGTTTCCTTGGTCTGGCTATGCTTTAAAAGCTTGATATTATTTTCACGAAGGAGTCTATTTTGCATGACAAATTACAAAGGAATATTCTCTAAAGTATTGCTTTACACCTTTATACTATGTATAGGGTAAAATGAAAATAAATAATTACTAATTTTTTGATTATCATTGTATCATTTAGGCTAAAAATAAACTACTCAGTATGAAATAACATTTTTCATTATACTGGCAATGTTACATCTTATTATAGAAAATTGAACCAAAAATGTTTCAACAATAATTTAATATTGAAAATTTTTTTCTGGCATGTGTAGCTATTGAGAGTATTCAGGCATCATGATGAGTATAATCACTGAAGAGAAAAGAAAAAATTTTTTGCAACAACCTTAATGCATTTTTACACACAGATGCAAGCATCTGAGTACATTCTCTCTCCCTCTCTGAGTCTACCTTTATGTATCTCTATATCTATGTATCTATCAGTTATTTGGACATAGTAAGCACCCATTACTTTTTCTCTATTTACTAGAAATATTTCAATAAAATGAAAAATATTTATTCTTAAAAGACATTCTATACTTGCTTAATAGGCCATTTAAATGTTTTGAATTTATTAAAGTTAGAAAATAGATTTTATATTACAGTTTTAGTTTTCATTTATAGTTTGCTAATTTATAGTTGACTATTTCTTTTTATAATTTTTTTATTTATATATGACAGCAGAATGCATTACAATTCTTATTACACATATAGAGAACAATTTTTTTTATATCTCTGGTTGTATACAAAGTATATTCACACCAATTTGTGTCTTCATACATGCGCTTTGGATAATAATGTCTATCACATTCCACCATCATTTCTAACGCCATGCCCCATCCCTTCCCTTCCTATCCCTCTGCCCTATCTAGAGTTTGTCTATTCCTCCCATGCTTCCCCTCCCTACCCCACCATAAATCAGAGAAAACATTTGACATTTGATTTTTTGGGGATTGGCTAAGTTCACTTAGCATTGTATTATCCAACTCCATCCATTCACAAATGCAAATGCCATGATTTTATTCTCTTTTATTGCTGAGTAATATTCCATTGTGTACATATGACACTTTTTTATCCATTCATCTATTGAAGGGCATCTAAGTTGGTTCCACACTTTAGCTATTGTGAATTGTGCTGCTATAAACATTGACGTGGCTTGTCCCTGTAGTATTGCTGTTTTTAAGTCCTTTGGGTAAAGACTCTCTCTCTGAGTCTACCTTTATGTATCTCTATATCTATGTATCTATCAATCAAATTGTATTGTGTACAATACAATACAATACAAATTTCCATTCCCAAATTTCCAAGAAATCTCCACACTGCTTTCCATATTGGCTGCACCACTTGCAGTCCCACCAGCAGTGTATGAGTATACCTTTTTCCCCACATCCTCACCAACATTTATTGTTGTTTGTCTTCAAAATAAGCTGCCATTGAGACTGGAGTGAGATGAAATCTTAGAGTAGTTTTGATTTGCATTTCTCTATTTGCTAGTGATGATGAACATATTTTCATATATTTGTTGACTATTCAGAAAATTTTTACTCTCAATTTCTAAATTCATTTTTATACTGATGGATAAGGGATGTCCTTACAATTTTACTTTAAATTAAAAAATCTGTTGTATGCTCTCATTTCTAAAATTGTCTTTTTATTACAAAAATATGTTGTTCTTCATGTTTTCTCCAGAAGTATCAGAGAATGTACTTCTTCATTTTTTTTCCAAGTAACACAAACAAGCTTTAAAAATGCATGGATTTTGATCTTACTACATAAAGCATCTGTATTATCTACAGAATTATCTACAGAATTACTGCAGATAATATTACTGTATTATCTACAGAATATATTCATTTTAAATCAAGTCATTTACATCTGCATCCTAATGAATAATTATGGATTTTATAGGAGTTCAAATCAGGCCTATGAAATTTTAATTACAAAAAAAATCATTTAATTTGCTAAAGTTATACCTGAATTTGGATACTGAAATAAATCAGCATAATTAATCCTTCACTTATTGTTAGAAAATTTGTAGGTAGAGCAACTACACTATTGAAAAACTCTAATGCAGTATTTTAGTAATATCAGCTTATTTATCCTGTGTTGATAAACAAAGATGCTGCGAATAGAATTTCTTACAATTCTTTCTTCTATTTTCCTTCACTGCATCTTAAAAGTGAATTTGAAGAATTCACCTTAATATGCACATTTTCAGAACCGAGAACATGAAGCAAAGTCTACACTTATTGAAGCTGAAATATGGGGGGGAAGCTATGTTTAACTACAAAACTGTGGTTTTTTTAAGTTATAAAATTGATTTTATAATAAAAGTGAAATATTTTCTTATATCCAGAGGCTCCAATTTCTCAGCAGATTTAGAGACAGGGAGATCCTGTATATATATATGTCGCGACCCCTCGCCAGCAAGGGAAAACACGACACAGGATTCTTCTTTCAGCAGTTTATTCAGGCCTTGATTCATGTATCATCTTCTAGTGACCCCCCGCCGAGCGCCCAAGCACAGCCTAATAAAGCCTCCCGCATACCAATCTTAAGCTGCCACGTGGACCTTTCTCATAGGATGGGAAGGGATTGCGTGCCAATTCTCCATATTAGGAGTTGTTTGTCACAGGCCACAGTGGAAGCCGGCGCCATCTTCTAATGGCGGCCACGGTCTAAACAGAACAGCTCACTATATATATATATATATATATATATATATATA
>NW_025999853.1:50223948-50254401 GCF_001458135.2 Marmota marmota marmota | reverse complement strand
TATATATATATATATATATATATATATATATAATCACTATATACTTAATATCATTTCAATTTTCTTATATTCTACTCATTAATTTTCTTGTGATATAAAACTCTTACAATTTTCCTTGGGGAATTTTCATATTTTCATTAGTATAGAGAAGTTACAAGAGGTGCCAAGAGGAATCTTAGAAATGTCACTTTAATATGAAATTTAAGGGGCTAGGACTCAGTGGTAGAGTGCTCGCCTAGCACACACAAGGCACTGGGTTCGATCCTCAGCACCACATAAAATAATAAATAAAATAAACATTTAAAAAAATTATAATTCAAAGATGGCGGGCCAGAGGGAGGCAGTATTCTGTGACACTCCATGACCCAGATCTCACCTAGTTGGAATTCTGCATCTCAGAGAGTGTAAGAGTATCCCTAAGCAGCTGATTTCCGCAGAAATCACCAGTGCTGTGACCCCTGTGCAGGGCTCAGAGACTCAGCATTTGAGTAGGACTCAGGAATCCTGGCTCCCTAAACCCAAAGCCCACAGTTCTAGCCCAAGCACAGCTCACAAGCACCTTAGCAGAATCACCTATCAGCATCTCTGCAGAACTCCATACTGCACTCCACTCCCACACAGGTCAACAAATTAAGAACCTCCCTCTACATCTCAAAGCCCTAGAAAAAGAAGAACAAATCAGCAGCAAAAGCATTAGAACTAAGAAATAACTAAAATTAGAGCTGAAATCAATGAAATTGAAACAAAAGAAACAATTGAAAAAATTGACAAAACTAAAAGTTGATTCTTTGAAAAATAAATAAAATTGACAGACCCTTAGCTAGGCTAAGGAAGAGAAGGAGAGAGAAAACTCAAATTACTAACATATATGACGAAAAAGGTAATATCACAACAGACACTACAGAAATACAGAGGATAATTACAAATTATTTGGAAAATTTATGCTCCAATAAAATAGAAGACATTGAAGGCATCGACAAGTTTCTTAAGTCATATGATTTGCCCAGATTGACTCAGGAAGATATACACAATTTAAACAGACTGATATCAAGTGATGAAATAGATGACGCCATCAGAAGCCTACGAACTAAGAAAAGCCCAGGACCAGATGGAATCACAGCCGAGTTTCACAATACCTTTAAATAAAAACTAATACCAATAATCTATAATTTATTTCAGGAAATAGAAAAAGAGGCAGCACTTCCAAACTCATTCTATGAGATGAATATCACCCTGATCCCAATACCAGGCAAAGACATATCAAAGAAACAAAACTTCAGTCCAATATCTCTAGTGAACATAGGTGCAAAAATTCTCAATAAAATTCTGGCAAATTGAATACGAAAACATATCAAAAAGATTGTGCACCATGATCAAGTGGGATTCATCCCAGTGATGCAGGGTTGGTTCAACATACGGAAATCAATAAATGTAATTCATCACATCAATAGACTCAAAGATAAGAACCATATGATCATCTCAGTAGATGCAGAACAAGCATTCAACAAAATACAGCACCCTTCATGTTCAAAACACTAGAAAAACTAGGAATAACAGGAACATATCTCAACATCATAAAGGCTATCTACACTAAGCCTAAGGCCAACATAATTCTAAATGGAGAAAAATTAAAGGCATTTCCTCTAAAAACTGGAACAAGACAGGAGTGCCCTCTTTCACCACTTCTATGCAACATAGTTTTTGAAACACTGGCCAGAGCAATTAGACAGACGAACTAAATCAAAGGGATATGTATAGGAAAAGAAGAACACTATTTGCTGACAATATGATTCTATGTCTGGAAGACCCAAAAAGCTCCACCAGAAAACTTCTGAAACTAGTAAATGGAATTCAGCAAAGTAGCAGGATATAAAATCAACACCCATAAATCAAAGGCATTTCTCTATATTAGTGACAAATCCTCTGAGAAGGAAATGAGGAAAACTACCCCTATTTACAATAACCTCAAAAAAATAAGATACTTGGGAATCAACTTAATGAAAGAGGTGAAAGATCTATACAATGAAAACCATAGAACCTTAAACAAAGAATCAAAGAAGACCTTAGAAGATGGAAAGATCTACCTTGCTCTTGGATAGGCAGAATTAATATTATCAAAATGACCATACTACCAAAATCACTATACAGATTTAATGCAATTCTGATCAAATCCCAATAACATTCCTCATAGAAATAGAAAAATCAATCATGAAATTCATCTGGGAAAATAAGAGACCCAATAGCTAAAGCAATCCTTAGCAGGAAGAGTGAAGCAGGTATCATCACTATACAAGACCATGAACTATACTACAAAGCAATAGTAACAAAAAGAGCCTCTCTTTCTATTTCCTGAAAAACAAAAACAGACTGGTACACAAATGGTACAGAATAGAGAACACAGAGACTAACCCACAAAACTACAACTATCTCATATTAGACAAAGGTGCCAAAAACATGCATTGGAGAAAAGATAGCCTCTTCAACAAATAGTGCTGGGAAAACTGGAAATCTGTATGCAACAAAATGAAATTAAACCCCTATCTCTCACCATGCACAAAACTCAACTCAAAGTGGATCAAGGACCTAGGAATTAAACCAGAGACTCTGTGTCTAATAGAAGAAAAAGTAGGCCCTAATCTTCCTCATGTGGGATTAGGCCCCCAACTTCCTTAATAAGACTCCTTCGGCGCAAGAATTAAAACCAAGAATCAATAAATGGGATGGAATCAAACTAAAAAGTTTTTTCTCAGCAAAAGAAACAATCTGTGAGGTTATCAGAGAGCCTACATCCTGGGAGCAAATCTTTACCCCTCACACATCAGATAGAGCACTAATCTCTAGGGCATATAAAGAACTCAAAAAGCTAAGCACTGAAAAACCAAATAACCCAATCAACAAATGGGCCAAAGACCTGAACAGATACTTCTCAGAAGAGGATATACAATCAATCAACAAATATATGAAAAAATGTTCATCATCACTAGCAATTAGAGAAATGCAAATCATAACTACTCTAAAATACCATCTTAATCCAGTCAGAATGGCAGCTATTACGAAGACAAACAACAATAAGTGTTGATGACAATGTGGGGAAAAAGGTACACTCATACATTGCTGGTGGGAATGCAAATTGGTGCAGGCAATATGGAAAGCATTATGGAGATTTCTTGGAAAATTGGGAATAGAACCACCGTTTTACCCAGATATTCCTCTTCTCAGACTATACCCAAAGGACCTAAAAACAGCATACTACAGGGACACAGCCACATCAATGTTTATAGCAGCAGATTCGCAATAGCTAAACTATGGAACCAACCTAGATGCCCTTCAGTGGATGAATGGATTGAAAAAAAAATGGCATACATACACAGTGAAATTTTACTCAGCAATAAAAGAGAATAAAATCATGGCATTTGCAGGTAAATGGATGGCATTGGAGAAGATAATGCTAAGTGAAGTCAGCCAATCCCCCTCCCCACAAAAAATGCCAAATGTTTTCTCTAATATAAGGAGGCTGAATCATAGTGGGGTAGGAAGGGGGAGCATGGGAGGAACAGATGAATCTAGATAGGGCAGAGGGGTGGGAGGGAAAGAGAGGGGGCAGGGATTAGCAAGGATGGTGGAAAGTAATAGACATCATCATCCAAAGTACATGTAGGAAGACATGAATTGGTGTCAACATACTTTATATACAACCAGAGATATGAAAAATCGTGCTGTATATGTGTAATAAGAATTGTAATGCATTCCACTGTCATTTATTTTTTTAAAAACTCAATAAGAAAAAAGAAAACGAGTGTACCTGTCACATATTAAAATCAATTAGGTTTTTATTGCTTTGTCAAGGTCTTTAGATGAGGCAAAGATGACCTTTTCAGCAAGTGATGTTGAAACAATTTAAAAGCCACATACAAGCAATAGAAGTTTACCCTTTCTCAACATCATATACAAAAGTTAATGCAACATAGTTCAAAGACCTAACTTTAAGAATGAATGTATAAAACTTTCAGGAAAAGTCCAGGAGATAATCTCTGTTGTTTGAATTTGGCACCAAATTTTTAAGTATAATTTAGAAATAATTTAATCTTCAATATGGCAAAGAGAGATCACAACAAAGGAGGGGTCTCCCCAAAATTGGAGCAAGGATTAACAATGAAAATTTAAAAGTTTAATGATGTCCGGGAAGTGTAATTCAGGCCAAATAATGAAATACTGCCTGTATCAAGAGAGCAATACTTTCAAAATATCTACTAAGCAAGATTTCAGAATTGCTTAAGAAAAGGGGCTTCCATATGTGTGTTTTTTTTGCATTCTAGACAGAAACATTTTTTGAGGTTATAGTTCCTTTTCCATCACTGCACAATGAATGTGTGAGGTGTTATTAACATTTCATTTCATTTTCTAGTTCTCCAGATCCAGATCACCACAGTGTATAAGCTACTGAATTTCTACTAGGTATTTTGCCTTAGAGCTGACTTCTATTAAAAGAAATTTTAGATTAGCTCAATTGAGAAGGGTGAGAATATTTTACCCAAGGGAAAATGAATTGAGTCACTATTTGGTAGCTGTAAGAATAGACACTTATATTCATGAATGATCTTTACAAAATATTTCTGGATTCTAAACTTCTATTCTTATGAAGAACAATATTCCAAAGAGTGGCTGCTCTGTTTTTCTGAGCTGTAGAACAGGCATGATACAAAGCAGAGCTCTAGATGACTAATAATTAGACAATGGTAGAATATATAACTTATTATATTAAAACTCAGTAATTTTAAAGTTTGCTTATTTCTGTATCAAAAATAACATCTTGATTGATACTCTAATATAATTTTAACAGCACACTCTGAGCAACCTTTAAAAAAAAAAGCTCGCTGAAATTACAGATGCAAAGTTTGCAAACAAAATGTTCGTAACAGAAATGTAGCAATATTTTATCAAAAAATATACTGTGGCAGATATGGTTTATTAAGAGAATTCAAGGATGGTTCAAACTCAGAAAAATATCAAATAATTTATTATATAAAATACATCTTGATCGAGGCTATTATAAATTTAAAAAAATCATCTTCCATGTCTAACTGGGATGAAAGGAAATTACTTAAATATGACAAATATGTCCCCCAATTCCAAATAAATATTACTTTAATTTATGAAATTCTAACCCCGTTTCATTACAATCTGCAAAAAACAAATGCTTTCTTATTGCTAAAAAAAAAGCACATTCATATTTAGTATATATATATATAAAGAACTAAAAAATAAACCAATCAACAAATGGGCAAGAACCTGAACAGACACTTCTCAGAAGAGGATATACAAACAATCAACAAATATATGAAAAAATGTTCATCATCACTAGCAATTAGAGAAATGCAAATCAAAACTACTCTAAAATTTCATCTCACTCCAGTCAGAAGGGCAATTATCAAGAATACCAGCAACAATAAGTATTGACAACAATGTGGAGAAAAAAGTACACCCATACATTGCTGGTGGGACTGCAAGTTGGTGCAACCATTATGGAAAGCAGTGTAGAGATTCCTCAGAGAACTTGAATGGAACCACAATTGGACTCAGCTATCCCTCTCCTTGGTTTATACCAGGAGGACTTAAAATCAGCATATGATAGTGACACAGCCACATCAATGTTTATAGCAGCTCAATTCATAATAGCTAAACTATGTAATCAGCCTAGGTGCCCTTCAACAGATGAATGGATAAATAAACTGTGGTACATATACACAATGGAGTATTGCTCAGCCTTGAAGAAGAACAAAGTCATGGTGTTTGCTGGTAAGTGGATGTAGATGGAGAATATCATGCTAAGAGAATTAAGCTAAACCCAAAAAAAGAAATATTTTCTGACATATGCAAATGCTAATCCACAATAAGGGTGAGGAGATTAGGTAAGAATATGATACTTAGGATTAGGCATAGGAGAGTGAAGGTAGTGGAGGGGTCATAGTAGAGAATTGGACAGTAATACCCTATGTACATCCCACGGACACCCATTGAGCCCAGGCAGTCCCAGGATAGCCCCAACAACATCCACAGAGCCCTCACTGGGTCTGAGCTGCATCTTTGAACACATCACCCAACACAGACATTGGTTTTACGTACTTAAATTCTATTACAAACTGAGCATCCTTAATTCCAAAATTCCACATCCAAAAGGTTCCAAAATCTGAAACATAAAACCAATGTACATAAAACCAATCATATATTTGTGGTAAGAAGGAATCCTATAGTAGTTGTGATTTTCATTTCCTTGATGGCTAAAGATATTGGGCATTTCTTCATATATTTATTGGCCACTTTATTTCTTCCTTTTGAGAAGGGTCTATTCAGATCACTTGCCCATTTTTTTATTGGATTCTTTCCAAGTGAAGTCTTCCTGGTTTCTTACCAGATGATTTTCAGTCTTTTGTATTAGGCCATGTCTGATGTTGTTGAATGTTTGTGTCTCTAAGGAACTGGGCCCATGTTGTACCTTTTTGCCTCACTCAAGGGATTCATTATTAATTTGTTAACTTGAAGCACCAAGGATCCTTTCGTTTATATACTTAGTTTCAGTCTTATCAACAACACTCTCCCCAAAGGCAATAAAATTAGGATGATAAGAATAACCAATTCTTCAAACCAAAGAGAGTTCTGGATAGTCTAGAAGCCTTTAAACAGTATGTACTTCCAAACTGGAGAATTAGGAGATATTTCCTATTTTAAAAATTGTAAATCGCCTCAGTGAGAAAATCTTCGTGATGTGTTGGAAAGTAAACATCAAGAGCAATCTAGGCCATCTCAGAGCACCAGTGCACATGATTGTGAGGTCACAAATAAGAGTGACCAGAGACCCACACATAAGACTTTGCTAACACTTTCCTCTTTTTAACCTTCATAGCTATTGTGATTGATCAACCAGATGAAGCTATTATTGGTATTTAGAAAAGTAAGTATGATGTTTGTGATTTCACTTTTACTTTTAAATAATTTAGGTGGAAACTTCCTGATTTGATCTATTAACTTGATCTACTAACAATGAAAACATTGATTTAAATAACTTTGAAAGAGTCAAGTTCTTTACTTGTTGTGATGTTTTCATCAATGCTATTCTTATGTAAATAGTTTGCAAAAATTACTTTAGGATATGGAGTTACCTCCTGATAAACCCATCATATATTTAAATGAAAATGCATTTAAATATACCTAAACTATAGAGCATCATAGCTTAACAACATGGTAGTCTGTAGTTTTTACCCTCATGATTGCATGGCTGACTGGAAGCTATAGCTCACTGTCATGGCTCAACATCACAAGAGATATCATATCACATATCACTGGCCAGAGGATATTTCAAAATTCAACATTCTAAGTATGGTTTCCACTAAATACATTTGGCTCTCACAGCAATAATTCTAAGTCAAACCATTCTAAATCATCTCTGTGTGTGTGCATATGTATACATAGATAGAGACACAAATAGAGACAGATATAATGAAATATTGACATACTTAGTGACCCAAAAACTCAGAATCCAAAGATCTGTGAAACCAATAGGAAAAACATAATTCAATTAGTCATAGTTCATTCTTATTCTTCCAAACATCACTTCTTAATAACTTTGAAAATAATGGAAAGTCTTACTGGTTAGAAAAAAGAAGCAGGAGAGCAGGAGATATTTCCATTTATGGCTGAGAACATAACCACAGATACTCTGGGAATTCTGAGGATGAGGAAAAGAAGATGGAATGATTACAGGTGGGTTGTAGTGTCTTCAACTACATCACAAAAGTGGCCTGGTGAGTGTGACAGCAAACCTTCCTCCCTAACTTAAGAGGTCTATCTATGGGAACTAGATACAGAGTAGGAATTGACAAAGCTGATATCAATAGAAAGAAAGTGTTTTAAAGGAAATGAGTAAAACCATTCACATGACAAACTAATTGGGGTCTCTAGGGAAAGTGTCTTTAAAGTCATCAATTTAAAAGAGGTGTGATCCCTGGAGAAACTCAAAATTTAAATTTTTATTAACTAGTATTATAAATAATTGATGATAATTTAGAAATTATTGTGGAGCAAGAGGATTGTGGTCCAAAAATCCAGCTTTCCAAAGCTCTTAAGTTTTTTTTTCTTAATACCTTACAAAAGAATGCAGTGATAAGGTATAATTGGGAGCAGAAAATTCTCTAAGGGAAACATTTATCTGCCAAGAAGAAGAAGGAGAAACATTTTTGTGTTGCTCATTTTTAATAGAAAGTATTATGCACATGTTGAATAAGTAAAATTTTCATGGATGATTTCAGAGCCCCAATAACAATTTCCACAACAAATAAAGTGTTGATACTCTTTTAAAAATACAACACAGGAGTGATTTTCATGGAAGAAAACCAGACACACATACAGTGAACTTTAAGTATAATATTGATTTTTAAAAATTGTGAAAGTCACTTTGGTAACATTATTCAAAACCTTCTAAATAATAAGCATGTCCTTATCCCAAAATTCTACCTATTATAGCAAGCATGAAATGTATACATAAGAATACTATCAAAAATTTAATTGTTTTAAAGTAGAAGCATATTTAAAGTAAAAGCAAAGTAGAATCTAAAATTATAATTAATAATAGATTTAAAATGAGGTAATATATCCACATTAATAATGAATAAGTGTGGGGGGAGACCACAAAATTTTAATAATGGAGATGAATTTTAAAATATGACCAATCTACATAACCCAAAATTAAAGAGCCAATATCTTCAATTATTGAGATATAAATAGTTTCACAGCATATTTTAAACATAAGTGATGTGTTAAATTATGTCATGTATTTACTAATTACATATGTATATAACTTAGAACAATTATTTAAAGCAAAGTTGAGAAAGACATGACCCAAAATTATTTGAATTAGATATTTCTACCCAATATGAGATTTTATTATCAAAGCTAACAAATAAAGCAAATGTTTAAATTGATGTGGCAAGAATATCAACATTTACCAATCAAGAGTTTATAATGCCTTCAGCTCTTCACAATATATTTTCTTTTAAAATTATGGAGATTATAAGAAAATGTTTGCAGGTATTTAATTGCAGTCAACAAAGGGAATAATTTTGCAATTACTGAAGAAAAACTCTGAAGTATTTATGCATTCCTAGGCCTGACTGGGACTTTCTTAAGTGAATTACTGAGTAAGGAAACTCACAAGTCTGAACAATACCTTCATTTTGAATGATAGCCTTAAAAATTTTGATAGTTAAATTACTGATAGTCCAAAACATAAGCATGAAAATGTCTTACTTCAACAATTTTCTCTGTGAAAAATTGATCACAATTCTACTTCAAAATAGATTGCATTTGCCTCTATCAAAATAAGAACTGTGAAGGGGCATAGCTTAGAGGTAGAGCACTTGCCTATCATTTGCAAGGCCCTGAGTTCAATTTCCAGTAGCACACACACACACACACACACACAAATTCTATGTGCATATGTGAATATATCACAATAAATCTTTTATTTATAATTATAATATACCAATTAAAAGTAAATAAATATAAGAGAGATCAATAGATTAGAAGAAGGAGATTAGGAAATAGAAGAAGAGAGAGAAAGGGGAAGCACTAGGGAATAAAATGGAGTAAACTATGTTATATGCACCTATAAATATGTCACAATGAACCCCACTATTATAAATAATTTTGATAATAATAAAAACATTATAAAAATAAATAAATGTTTTAGAAGATACATATATTAACCTGATTGAACATTACATACATAAATATATCAAACCTTACATGTCACCCCATTAATATATGCAATTTTTGTATTTGCATGTATCTCTTAAAAATATATTTGAATTTTTAAATAAAATTAAAGAAATTCAGAAAAATAAAAGCTGTGAGTGCTAAATTTAATATGATATAAAGGAACCTAAGTTATTTACAGGACACATTTTTAAATAGCATGCTCTCATATAGATTATAATCATTGAGGGGATAGTTTTTATGTCAAGAGAAGTATCTAAATTTCATATGATTTCATGTAGAGATTTGCAATCTCAAACTAAAAACACATACACACACATCAATAAAAATTAATAATACATTGGATAACCTTATCTCATTAAAATTTCTTGAAAAACTATTTAAAGAAAAGATAAACAAATCAGTAACACAGAAGAATTAATTATGTATTCTCTTTTGTAATACCTAGTAAGACTGTCTTTAATACTATATAGTATTAAATTGAGCCTGGGCAATGAATGTCAGATTGTTCACTGATTGTTGAGTGTTAAATATTAATGATAAAGACAGTAAGTATGCCATCAAAAAAGAAGAGTGTATAATATTAGTAATGAGGAAAATATTTTCAGAATGCTGAATACTGCCCTAAGTGTGCAAGCTTGACTGGGGAATTACAGTAAAACAATAGCAGGCCTCTGCCAGTTGAGGAAAAAGGAAACAAGGGATGGTAAACAGGCTGCAGAACTGGTTTTTTACTACAATTGAGTGTGATGTATTGTGATTGAGCCCTAGTGAATCAACACTCTTGGGTGTTCCAGATATCGCCAGAAAAGTGTTGCTCTTTTTTGGAAAAAAAAAAAAAAAAAACTCTTGTCACAATGGTGAAAAAGAAATCTCACATTAAAATTAAATCACATGGCTTTCCATGAATATGTAAATTTTCTGTGAGTGTTGGCTTTGTTTAATGAGTCTTATTAGTCTTATAAGATATGTCTACTCTTTCTCACTTTCTATTTTACATCTCTGAGTGGATAATGTCAAAAACCTATCAAGTTCAAAGAGTCTTTCTTCTGCTTGATCTAGTCTGATATTGAAGCACTCTATTGTATTTTTTTATTTCATCCCTTATTCACCTCCAAGATTTCTGCTTGATTTTTTAATGATATCTATGTCTTCATTAAAGTCTCTTGTATATCAATTAGTTTCCTTAAGATCATTATTTTGAATACCTTCTCAAGCAACTCAGTGACCCTTCCCTTCTATGATGGTGAAGGTAAGACCTGAATGTTTAACTATGGAAACTATCACACGGTTAGAATGGCCATAAACCTACCTCACTAATAAAAATATACTTAAAATGACTTCTATAAAATACTCAAACCACCATTAGTCTGATTCAAGACTGAAAACTTTTAATTACCTGCACTCATGGCCAATTTCTGATAGCTAAGGAAGAGTGTACAGAACAGCTATTGACCAAAACTCAGAACTGAAAAAAAAAAAAATTCTTCATCTCTGCCTTCATTATGTAAATGACACACACTTAGAGATGCAAAAGTAGAAAGAATGGACTCTATAGTTTGCAGACAAAGCAGGAAGAGGTACATAATTTTTACCTTGATCTTCCGTTAAGTACTAAGCATTTCAGGATGCATTGGAACAATTTCTGTGTGTGTTATGGACATGTGAGTGTTCCACCTGCTCTACCCCCTTCACAGTTTTGCTTTCAGTGGTTTTAGTTACCTACAGTCAGCTGCGGTTTCAAAGTATTAAATGGAGAATTCCAGAAATAAATAAGCTCTAAACAACTTTATGAAAATATATTGTTATAATTGTTCTATCATGTTATTAGTTACTGTCATTGGTGTTCGACTGTGCCTAACTTATAAAACAACCCTTTTTATTTATAGATTTATAGATTTAAATTCGTGCATTGTGGCTATACATAAAGGTGAGGTTTACCGTGGTATATTCATGTATATGCATGGGAAAGTTTAATTAGATTCATTCCACAGTTCCTCCCTTTTTTGGTCCCCTCTTCTCCCTCCTCAATCTCCTTCTTCTACTCCACTGACCTCTCTTCTATTTTCATGGAATTCCACCTACTTTTTTTCTTTTTTATGAATTAAACTTTATCATACATATTTATGTATAGGAAAAAGCAGTATTTGTGAGTTCGGTACTATCCTTACTTATAGGCATCCAAGAAACGGTTTGTATTCATTCATCCATTGGTGGAAACCTAGACTGATTCTATAATTTGGCAATTGTAAATTGTGCTGCTATAAACATTGATATGCATGATTCACTATAGCATGTTTATTTCTTTCGAATAAATACCAAAGAATGGAATAGCTAAGTCATATGGTGGTTCTAGTTTTTTGAGGCATCTTCATACTGCTTTCCAAAGTGATTGTACTAATTTACATTCCCACCAACAATGGACCTTTCTCCCCACATGATCAGCAGCAATTATTATTTTCATTCTTGATGAGTGAACATTCATTTAAATTCAGCTGTTCTGTAAATATTTTAGTACAGTTTTATGCATAAAAACTCTTATTTTGCAAATGCTTGCTTCTAACAAATGGTTGCTGAGTAAAGAATTTTAAGTTGATGTTTTCTGTTGTTCTTCTTCCTTTCAGCATCATGAGGATACCATTTTATCTTCTTCATGCTGTTGAGTTCCCTGCTTTTCAATATACATCCAGTATTCTGTATCCTAGGATATTTTTTCTTACCCTATTAGACTGCCCCTAGACATTGCAGATTGGTTACTGTTATCCTCTGAGTATATCTGGAATGTTTTGGAGGAATATTTTTCTCACTTTCACTGCCTCATCCTTATACTTCTGCTTGGAATATATTAAGAGAATATCTTACAGGTACTTGCGACAATATCTGTACTTTCTCATGAGCTTTAAAATACTTTACCAAGTACCTTATAAGGACCTGTGGAAAAGTGGAGAATCTTCAAAAATCTGTGACAGAAATCCAAATGAAGCTGATAAAAGTTCATTAAAGATTTAGATAGTTTATTTTTATTCTTATTTACGGTAAATTCCTTCACCTTCATCTCCTCAGCCTCAAATAAGTGCAGTTAAGAGTCATTTCTCCCCTGTGAAGGATTTACTATCTTATGTAGTTATTTCATTCAGGCTTCTTTGACTCTTCAGAACTCTGATATGATTTATTAAAACAATTATTTTGTAGCTAACCTTATCATTTGGGTTGCTGAAGTGACAGTAACAGCCTCTGGTGACTCTCTATATCCTAATAAGAAAGGAAAATTGCACTATTCACCTTTGATAACATTGTATTCCCTCGAAATTTCTCTGAATTTTTCCTGAAAATATGAAAGAAACTTGGATTCAATGATGGCAAACAAGACAATAACCACCTTCATTTTGCTAGGGCTGACTGATGATCCTCAAGTTCAAGGTCTAATTTTTGTGTTTCTATTTCTCACTTACATGTTGAGTATAACTGGGAATCTGACCATCATATCCCTCACTTTATTGGACCCCCATCTTAAAACACCCATGTACTTTTTCCTACAGAATTTTGCTTTATTAGAAATCTTGTTTACATCTGCTTGTATTCCTAGATACTTATATAACATAGCAACAGGTGACAAGTCCATTACTTATAATGTTTGTGTCATTCAAGTGTTTTTTATTGATGTATTTGGAGTAACTGAATTTTTTCTTCTGGCCATTATGTCCTATGATCGTTATGTGGCCATCTGCAAACCCCTGCATTACATAGTCATCATGAACAGCAGAGTCTGTGGAAAGCTTGTCTTCTGCTGCTGGATCATTGCTGTGTTGATCATACTCCCACCACTTATCATGATACTAAATCTAGAATTCTGTGACTCAAATATAATTGATTATTTTTTCTGTGATTCATATCCTATCTTGAAGATTTCATGCTCGGACACATGGCTTTTAGAACAGATGGTGATAACCTGTGCTGTATTATCTTTCATCACAACTCTTCTGTGTGTTGTTCTGTCCTACATATACATCATCAAGACCACCCTAAGATTCCCCTCTGCCCAGCAAAGAAAAAGGGCTTTTTCCACTTGCTCTTCTCATATGATTGTGGTGTCCATCACCTATGGAAGCTGTATCTTCATCTATGTCAAACCTTCAGCAAAGGAATCTGTGGCTATCAATAAGGGTGTGACAGTGCTAATGACGTCCGTTGCTCCCATGTTGAACCCATTCATTTACACTCTGAGAAACAAACAGGTGAGACAAGCTTTTAGTGATTCCTTCAAAAGAATTAAGTTACCTTCAAAGAAGTAAGAGAATACAGAGACATCAAAATTTGTTGTCAAATTTATTGTCATATTTAAAAATCAATTTTGTGAATCAATTTAAATACTTAAAGGATAATGCTGACATCTAAAAATCAAGTTTTCAAGGAACCAGAGATTTCCTAACAAATTCCTGAAGTTACAAAACCATTTTATGCCTTCCTCATCTGTGTTCTAATTCAGGATAACTTTCTCAAAATATCCCAAAGCTCAATTTTCAGTTTATTCTTTTCTCTTCATATAAATGAACCTTTGTTAGACTAATATTCTTTACTGGAATATATCTCTAAATGTTCACAAGAAATACAATAATAATTTCATCTTCTATCCAGGTTAACCAAAACTACAAATTACTATAAATGTTTAACTAAGACAACCAAATGTAACACAAAACAATTCAAAAAATAAGTACTTACCTGATGGGGAATGTGTTTAGAACAAATTGATACTACCTCACTATAATGTAGTTTATGTAGGAAAGTTGTATTTCGATCTCAAAAATACAGGAAGGAAGAAGGAAAAAACAGAAAGTAAAGGCTCACCACCACTACCTCAAGCAAAGAAAGTAAAGACTTACCACCACTACCTCAAGCAATGACACATATTTGATGTTTTAGGGTCTGGTTGGTTGGGTGGAACTATGCCTTATTATAATTTTCCCAGTAAGTTTTAATGAGTAGGTTTGACCAAACATGAAATAGTACCAAAACAAATGACCTGACACTCCAGAACCTGACCTTCCAAAATTTTTTGAATATTTTTATGAGGTTCACTTCCATGAATTTCATAAATTCAAGGTGTGGTTAGCCAATGGAAAGACCTACTAAAAGTTTAGAAGAAAAGTGGAATTGGATATCTATTTTGCCCCTTTGTTTCTAATGGGATTGCCAGAAATTGGCCACACCCAAAAACCAAAATCCTGTGAGCAGCTCACCTACAGCTAAGAGTCACTTTTTCCAGATTCCAGTAACCATTCCCTCTAATTTTTCTCTTCAAACACAGAAAATATTAATTACTCTCCATTTTGCTAGATCTGAGCTACTACATCATCTCTTTTTAGCTTCTTTTAATGATTAATGATAGATATAATGTATAAGCAGTCTTTAAAAATATTTTTTTCATACATAGATATTCTATCACGTTTTTACTGGTACACTCTCTTATACACCAAAGAACTGACAGCTCCTTTGTGTTCTTGTCTTTATTTTCATCCCTGACCCCAAATTGCCACAGTCTGGCTGGGCACAAAATAACCAAGCCGCCACAAAGCTTTGTAGGTTCAAACAGCAACTCTTTATTCCCGAACTCTCACTGGCACTCTACACACACTTCCAGGGAACACACTCCCTCCACCGGGCTCCGCGTGCCAGTTCTCCCGGAACCCCTCGAGAACTGAACGGGAACTCCAAAGTAGCTGGCGCCCGAGTCAGCAGGATCCGCCCTAATCCCAGCAGGATCCACTCTAATCCTGAAAGCAGGGTCACCTTTCAATCATTCCCTCTAGCAAAATGCCGTGCGTCATTCCGACTAAACTGTGGGTCTCAACACCAAATAATTCACATAGAAGTTTTAGATAAATAAATAACATTGAGCATTTTAACAAACCTCTTGTCCAGTCATTCATGGAATCTCCTCTTATTCTACTACTTCACATGGTAAAAATACCACAATTGAAATTCCATAATCTCCACTATTTCCCAGAGTCTAAGGAGTTTAATCTTTGACCTCTACTTCTAATGTAGTGTTTTCTTTTAAAGTAAATATGCATTAATTCCAAAATCTTGAACACTATAGTCTGTGCAACACTCTGCACCCTAGACTGTTTTCAGGAAAATATCCAATGAGGTTATCTAACACCTGTTAAGATTTTTTTTTAAATATTTAGAATCCTTGGGATGAGAAATCTAACATCATCCACTAAAACAACATCTTGTTGACTCAGATATAAATGATATAGCTCATAGATCCATTTAATTAGAGAAAAAAGGACAAAAGATCTTGAAACTTTTCCAAATACAAATTTTGCTAAGTCTAAATCTGTACCTCTATCTCTATTTTTTGAATTCACATATTCTTCATTAAAGAATAAATCTGATGAATCAATAATGGGTATTTATGTCATTGGTGCTATCATGATCCAGCAACAACACTGACACAAATATTATGTTTTTCTGAACATATTCAAAGCTAGCAAATTTAATAAATATGTAAAGAAATTATATGAAGTGTAATTATTTTTTAAGAACCTGAAAAAATAAGAAAGCATAACCAAAATTGAGAAAAGAATTTATATACTGACTTTGTTAATAGTAAAATGTGAGAAAATGGATGGCTTTCATTCTAAAATACAATACACAATATAATGACATCCTCTCTTACCACATCTCTTTAACTATACTGGAGATTTTAACCATAAAATAAAGCAAAATCTAATAATAATTATTCTGATAATTATAATTAGACATCCAGAATAGAAAGGAAGAAAGGAGTCCAACTTTATTTGAAGACCACAAGAATATGTATGTAGAAAATTATCTGGCATCTGTTTAAAAACTACTACAGATAAGCCAGACCCAATGGCCAGCCCAAAGCAATTTAGCAAGACCCTGTCTCAAAAAAAAAGGGGGGGGGTGCGGGTGCAGAGGCAAGGGACATAGCTCAGTGGAAAGCTTCCCTGGGTTCAATCCCCATACAAAAAAAATAAAATAAAATAAAAATAAATAAATAACGAAAACTACTAGAACCAAAAGTAAACTTTTCAAGTGTGAAATAAAATGAATTTTATTTCTAAACATTAGCAACAAATAACCAAAAATTAAAATTATTAAACAATAGTACCAAAATTGCTGCAAAAATATAAAACACTTAGGGCTAAATCTGCCCAAAGTCATGTAAGATGTATACACGGAAAGCTACAAAACATGACTGATGAAAATTAAAGAAAACCTAAATAAATGAAGAAATAAACTATACTCATAGATTCACTCAATATTGTTAACATATCAATTTTACCTGCATTTTTCTATAGTTTCAATATAATCTCTACCAAAATCTCAGCAAGTTTTTTTGTAAAAGTCAACAAGATGATTCTAAAATGTACATGTAGTTGCAAAGGATGTAGAGTAGTCAAAACAGCTTTGAGAAAGGACAAAATTAGGGACAAAAACTACCTGACTTTAAAATTTATAAAACTAATGTAATCAAGCCAGTATTTGCATCAAGATTAAAGAATAAGTCAATGGAACAGAAAAGAAATTTCAAAGATAAACACATAGATTGTCTTCTTATTTTTAACAAAGTTCCAAATATCCTACAGATCTTAGGATCATTAAGAAGAAATGAGATGACAGTCTAAAACTTCACGCAAATGAATTTAGACATATATTTGACTGGAATCGCTTAGAAAATTACAACTCATATAATACAATATTAATTCAAATTTTGTTATATCCAAATTTATGAAAAGCAAATGCAGCTTTATTTAAAAACTTTTCCACAATATAAGCTCCAAGACCAAATGGCACTCTAAATAGATTACTCTAAGTATCATCTATCTTACATTAAATCCTCAAAAACTAAGAGAAAAAAAATAAAACCACTCAGTTTAAAATCTCACAGTACTTTTGATACAAAAACCTAGTTAGGACAGTTAAAGGAAATTAATGACCAATCTCTTGTGATCATAAATACTACATCCTAAATAAAATATTAGAAAATTAACTAATTGAATCCAGAACATATAAAAGGTTAATATAACACATTTGAATTTGTCAACAGAATATAATACTGGTTGTACATTTAAAATGAAATATATAATTCACCACATTTTATTAATAATTCACCATATTTTATTAATAACAAAAGTATTATAAAGTGAAATAAATAATAAAGGTAAAATAAATTATTAAAAAGAAATAAAATCAATAATTAATAAAAGAAAGATATTAAAGTAGAAAAATATTTTATCTCAATGACTATATCAAATACAATATTTGATATAGTTTGAAATGTATTTTCAATAGCACTAATAGTAGAATCAAACTTATTAGTGAGTTTGTAGATAACAATTTGAAACATACAATAGAATATTTTTTTAAATAAGTATAAATATAAAATAAGTTAAAACTATGAGAACAATTCCCAAGGACTAATAGGAGAAATCATAATTTTTAAGTAATATACACAAATTTAAAGACCAGTAACAATTAGAGAAAAAATATTTAAACATAGTGCATATATGTGAATGCATGACCAATGTGATTCTGCAACCTGTATACTCAGAAAAAATGAGATATCATATCACACCTGATTCAAATGTATGATATGTCAAGGTCATTGTACCGTCATGTGTAACTAATTTTTTTTAAAAAATTAAATTTAAAAAAACATAGTTGAAAAGAGTTTATTGACTTGAAAATAAAAAAGAAGAAGAATATACAGTGTTTAACTCAGTGTTGAAACAGGAGTACTGTCATGAAGTATAATTAGATGTATAAATCTGTATGACCTTTTAGAGAAAATTTTGATAATCTGATGCAGAAGCCTTGGAGTGTGGATGTGCTTTATTTCTGGTGGTATAAATGTAGTCATTGTAAGCTTGCAAAAGTGGTCATAAAAGGATGATTTGCAAGAAAACTAAATTTCTGGAAAACAGTTTATTCAACCATGCAATATATTTATATGCACCCATCTATCTGATAATAATAAGCAGCTTCAAAGCATGTTCAAGAATTGGGAATGGCATGGAAAAACTGAAGGAATCTTATTATAAAAATATCAAAAATGATGATACCTTCTAACATTATTGTCTTAAAATACTTGTATATTAATATTTCATGATGAAACAAGTTTAAAAATTATATAAGGAATATTTATATCATAGGGAATACAAATGTAAGATGTAGTTATTTGTGAATGTGAAAAGTTGGAAATTATAGAAACTGTAAAAGTTTGTGATTGTTCATATATTTTCTTATTGTGACTATCTGAATTTTTTACTTATTTTAATTAAAAATGTAGTATGCATTCTGCTGTCATATATAACAAATTAGAATAAATTTTAAAAATTGATAACCAAAAACAATCTGGTTAAAGGAAAAAGTGATATCCACAGTGTGTAAGGGAAGGAAAGCTTCTATAGAAAAAAAATGTAATAAAGAAGAAAACTAAGTCCCAATCATCATCCACCATAGGGGAGGTAGAACAGATGTCAGAGGGACAGACATGTACCTAACCATCTGGGTTTCAGTGTTATATGTTGGTCATGATTGTTGTCTCTGTTTCTCAGAGGACACTGCCTTCAGTGCTGTATTTTTCAGGATTCCTGCCAAGTTCATTATAGTGAAGTTTCATTAGTGATTTTTGAAATTGGGTCACCCAAGGTCCCTTTTGTTTATTCATCTCACTTCAACTTTGGCAAATAAAACAAATGATAATCTTGTAATTGTAAAAACTTCTCAACCCATCCATAGGAATCAGAATTACCAACTCTTTCAAAACCAGAAGAGCTCTTCATATTCCCAAAACTTTTGAGTACCATAGATTCTTAAACCTAGAGCATTTTAAAATGGATGAAATCTGTAATGAGAAAATATTGGCAATGTGTTGGATTTGAAAATCTCAGAGACAAAAGGCACTATAGGAGGATCAGCTGTCCACAGCAAGAGCAGCCAGAAGTTCAAACACAGCCTCCACTAATGAGATCCATTCCTCCTCAACATCTGCAGAAAAGCTGCTGTTACACATCGAGTGGAATCTAACGTGGACTTTCAGAAGAGTAAGTACAACTTCTATAATTGTACCTCTATTCTTTTTTGAGATTGTATCAGTATTTCATCAGAGAAATTAGATTTTATATACATTTATCTATATCATATGGTGTGTATAACTATTTGAAATATTGTAAAAGAATTAAGTTTATATCTAAGTTATATTTTTTGTAGAAAGTGCAACCTTTGAAAACACAGCTTAGCCAAGATGATACATAATGAGTATTATCTAGATTGTTACCTCACTGTTATCTAACAAGAACTCATCTTTCTCTTCAAAGTGAAAGCAATGTATGTTTATATGGAAAAATCACCTCTAAATATGATGCACTAACTAAAAGTTGATATACTATATGGCATCTGCAGCCTTAATTTGTTTTAAACTTTCACATACATAAAGAAAATAGAAATGTCAGAATTCAGTTTCAGTAATTCTCTCAAACTTTGGCTCTTGATATTCTGTACAAGAAAGACCATTAAGGATTGGAAAGCAGACATTTTAAAACAAGGGATTCTACGCAGGGTGGGCAGAACTGCAAGTGTATGTTTTTTACATATTGAACTAAATGCCAGAGAGCTGAAGTAAAAGGCTTGGCAGAGGGATAGGTGAGCTATACATACATTGTAAATGTATGATCCTTCAGTCCATATCAATTTGACCTATTTTTCCCTATAATCCCTGGAAATGTCATGGGACTCCCCAGAAATTCCAGGAACTGTCTTCCTTTTCTATTTTTGTGACTATATATTCTGCAGATTTTCCTGGAGACTGGACACATCTGGTAACTAACCTCTCCTTATTCTAAAGGAAAGAAATAATTTAAACACAGAAAACTATTCACCTTACAGTCTAATTGGAGTCTCCCAGGAATATTCTTTTCATTCATTGACATAAACCAACCTCAAACCCTAAACATACTAATTCAGGATTAAAAGTGCTTGAGATTACAGTGTAATGAGTTGACTCCTGTTAAAAATTATGGAAGAGCTATTGATGCAAACTGAGAATATAACATCCTTAAAAATTAGTATGTCACTGAAAGACTGAAGAAGTATGAATGGCAATCATGAGTGGAAGATGAGCTATCTGTGTAAGACAGGTAAGAGAAACCAGATATCATAGTATTTCTTGGTTTGGGTATTATGGTTAAGCTGAGCAGGTATCAAACACATTTTACAATAGATTCATGAAGTGTTTTAAAGTAAATAGCATATGAAAAATTACACTTTAAATTGCATTAGTTTTGCTTTTAATGTTTGCATTTCTATGAGTACTATTTATAATATATTTAGTATATCTGCAGAAAATATAAAACTGTATATTATGAAATATTAACTACTAATTTTATATTCTTTTTCCATCTTCACTTCTCAGACAAATTTTTCAACTTCAAATATTACCCATATGATAGAAACACGTAAAAGAAATTTAAGGTCTTATACTTTCCAATTGCCCTAAATGTTATAAAAACAAGTGAAAATAATTAGATTGCTACTTTAAAATTTTGTTCTTGCAGTCAGTGGCAGATGACACTGATGACTTCCTCTGAGGATACATCATGACTATTGACTGTTAGATTCTTTTTAAATTTCCAATACACAGAAGATCCATTCCTAACTTTTCAACCAGTGTTACAAAAGATTATGTGGTCTTTAACTTAATTATAGATTACAAATATCATATTATAATATAATAATTATAAATTACAAATATCTCTCAGCCAAGAGTTTCAGACATTAGATTTTTCTACCAGATTGTCGCTAACATTATTCACTTTGGAAATTTTTTTCATTCCAATAATAGAAATATTAGAGAATAATTAAGAAAATATATTGCCTAGTATGACAATAGAACATTCATTGAGGGAAAACTTTTGTAGTATATTGTTAATAGAAAACTTCATGAATTCCCAGGCTCCCTGTGAACCTGTTTAGCAAGAGTTACCCCAAGGTGACACAAAAGTCTTAACAACACCTTCATTTTCAGTTTTGTGTTGTTAACAGTTTTTAGGTTGCAGTGTGAACAAAATCTATGACTAATTTTAAAAAGCATGAGAGTACTATCACTAGATATATTATGGTCATTAATAACAGTTGTTTAGAGAGTCATCAAAATGTCACATAACTTATTGTCATTTCAATGCATCATGTGCTACACCCACAAACTAAAGAGGACCTTAGATGATATCATCTTATTAGATATATTTACATAAACTGTAAATGGAAAATAAAAAGGATTTGTTAGTCACACTTTACAGTCAATTGTTTTGCCAAAACTGACACTGACAATGTAGGAAAGGTGTTCTTCTCATAGATACATGGTATTTACAATTTTATAAAATAATTATATTATGAGATTCTCTAATGTTTTACAAAGTGTGTAGTGCTGAGTTTAACGCCATAAGCATTTGGTAACTGTGAGCTGAAGAAAATGTGTTCAAAGAAGGTAGATGGGTTAGTGCTACATTTTAATATGATCCACTGAAATTGTCTCTTATGCAAATCTATTGTCTTTCAGAGTTCCATCTCTCAAGAAAATCAAGATCCTTGATAATTATACTTCTCTGAGAAAGTGACATAAACATGAAAACTTGACACATGATCCAAGTTGACTCTGTACCCATCCTAGTAAGAAGAGAATATTTTAATCAATGCTTTGAATATTTTAATCAATGCATTGAATCCATTCTTGAAACTTTATCATTGGAGTCCACCAAGGAAATCTACTTTCATTCACTGATGTAGGAAAATAGCAAAACCTAAAGACACTGACTGGAAACATTTAATTGAAGGATATTGTAGTTAATTTGTTAATGGAAGGGAGAAAATTATAAAGGAGCTATTTATTCAAACTCAGTACTGCAAAGTTGATCTGTTATTTCATTATCTTGATGACAGCTATCTCAAGGAAGCAAAGTGAATTTCAACTACTCATTTACATTACACAGATGATACAAGAACAGAAGCAACTTGTCACTTTGGTAATGGGTGTCAACAAAAAATGTGGCAATTCTGTGGTATGACTTAATTCAGTAGCAAACATTTTCCTTTAATGCAAAACATACAAATAACTTTTAAAAACCTGAACCGTTTAAGAGCCATGAGTGTATATTTTTTTAAATTTTTTAAATATGCATTTTATATACAAAATGACAAAAACATTATTTTGTTACAGAGGATGGACATAAAATTATAATTGATTGTGGATTTTGGTAAGCCTCAATAGCAAGTCCAAATTATTTATTATGTGATTGTTTTATCAAGGATCAATCTACAAACCAGATGTGAAATTATTAGTGAACTTTAAGATTTCAACTTCAAAACAGAGAATAATGCATTGGGAGTAAAATAAAATATTAATACTGAATGCATCATCAATTAAAACAACTCAGAATATGGACAAAAATTTTTAAAGAAATTTGGGAAAATGCAATGAAGAGATAGAATCTACAAATTATTGCACTGTGGCACAGTTAAACTGATCTATAAGAAATAGCTCTTTTAAAGATGAAAACTTACAAAGCCCATGAGATTATTTACAATATTAATTACCAAGTTAAAGAATAAAATTCGTGTGAACCAGATATTTGAGTTCACTTCTTAACGTTTATCACTATGAACTTTAGCATCCCTATATTCTAACAAAATACCTGATTTTCCTCACAAAGAGCTGGAATCAGTTATGAGAAACCACACAACAACAACCTTCATTCTCCTGGGACTAACAGATGATCCACAAATTCAGAGTCTACTTTTCATTTTTTTGTTTTTTACCTACTTACTGAGTATAACTGGGAACATGGCAATTATCTTACTCACACTAATGAATCCTCATCTTAAAACACCAATGTACTTTTTCCTACAAAATTTTTCCTTCTTAGAAATCTTTTTCACATCAGCTTGTATTCCTAGATACTTGTACAACCTATCAACAGGTGACAAGACTATCACCTACTGTGCTTGCACCATTCAAGCATTTTTTACTGACCTCTTTGGAGTAACTGAGTTTTTTCTCCTGGCCACCATGTCTTATGACCGATACGTGGCCATCTGCAAACCCCTCCATTACACCACCATCATGAGCAACACAGCCTGCAGAAGACTCATCCTCTGCTGTTGGATAGCTGGCCTATTGATCATACTCCCACCATTTAGCCTTAGCCAAAATCTGGAATTCTGTGATTCTAATGTTATTGATAGCTTTCTTTGTGATGTGTCTCCCTTCCTGAAAATTTCATGCTCAGACACGTGGGTCATTGAGCAGATGGTTATAGGCTGTGCTGTGTTGACCTTTATCACCACCCTTCTTTGTGTAGCTCTCTCCTACATATGTATAATCAAGACCATCATAAGATTCCCTTCTGCCCAGCAAAGGAAAAAAGCCTTTTCTACCTGTTCTTCCCACATGATTGTGGTCTCTATCACCTATGGCAGCTGCATCTTCATCTATGTCAAACCTTCAGCAAAGGACTCCGTAGCTATTAATAAGGGGGTGATAGTCCTCACTACTTCCATCGCTCCTATGTTAAACCCCTTCATCTACACCTTAAGGAATAAGCAAGTAAAACAAGCTTTCAATGACTCAGTCAAAAGAATTGCCTTATCTTCCAAAAAGTAAAGAAATGCCAAAGTTAATCATTCAGGTTTTCATAACAGATTAGCTTTCTAAAGCATTTACCATTAAGTTCCTAAAATAATTGTTTGTGTACTGCAGAAAGCACCCAAAAACCTAAAGCAAATATTGAACCCACAAATCTAAATTGAATCTTAAGTAAACAATGAAGACAGCAATTTTTAAAAAACTTGATTTATTAAGAAATTTTTAAAATCAAACCAAAAACTACATGAAAGATTCAGCCAATGTAATATACCATATTGCTATTAAATTTTCATTATTAAAATAAAACTAATCAATTTTAAATATATACTACAAGCACAACAAAGTGTCTGATATTTTTCTATTAGCATGATTATATTAATGAAATAAAATTTGCAATGAAAATGAGCTCAGTAACAGAACAACCTTATTTAAAAAGACCCTGAAAATTCAATTAACTGGGAATAATTATAATGAAGGATGACAAGTATTATGGCCACATGGCTTCCTAAAGCAAGATGAATTGTAGTCAAGGAGACAGGACAAGCATTAGGGAGAAGGGATGGCCAGCTTTCACAGACAGTTGCTTCTAGCAGAGGAAGAGCTCTCCCATGACCCATAGCACAATAGTACCATTATCACCACTTCTGTCTTTTTTTTTTTTAAGAATTTTTCTCTGACATTCTCTTGATAGAATTTTCTGATAACTTGTGCTCTTTTACCAAGACTTCCCCACAGTTCCATGACTAGCCCCCTTTACTGAAAACCCTAATTTAACAGGCCTCCAAGTTCCCCACTGGCACAAAGTGGCACTTTTTACAATTCAACATTACTTTGTCACTACTATTTTTCAGTTTTCTAAGTGTTCACGGGTAAACTCTGACCTACTATGAGCCTTGGTGTGTCTGGTGATTTGAGTGTATTGGAAGAGTTAAGAACACCTCAAAGCTACAGATCCACAAAAAAGCAAGAAATTTTGTCATTGGTGATGACATGGGTGAACCTAGTACATCATGCTAACCGAAATAAGTCACAACAGAGACTTACTTTCAGGAAGTTCCTGAGATGAATAATGAAATTACTTGCAACTTTCATCTTCCCTAGCAAGAATTTCCAGGATTCAATTGTCATTAGAACTCTGGTGATGAGTAATCCATCCAGCATGTTTCAAGGCCTCCTGCATTTTCAGTACTAACAATCTCTTTACTTTGTTTCCTAATACCCTTCAAAATGTCCAAAAGAGTTGAAAATATCCTAATCATAACAGCCAATATAGTTAGTGTTACTTATTATGCACCTGTCCAATTAGGCACCATAAATGGGTCATAGAAATGCACATAGATAGAAAATCACCTTAATTTTTCTAACGAAGGAACTGAGACTAGGGAAGAACTAGTGGTACTGCCTTTAAAGCTCAGACAGATGACTCAGCAGCTATGCTTTATGAAAATTATGCTTTCCCCAAAAAATTTGAAAAGCTGAAGAGAAGACATTCTCCATTTCTTCTCTCCCAACTCACCACCCCACCACCTCTTGGTATCAGGAATCAGACCCAGGGGTGCTTAACTACTGAACTACATCACAAACCTTTTTATTTTATTTTATTTTATTTTATTTTACTTTATTTTATTTTATTAATTTTGAGAGAGGATTCCACTAAGTTGCTTAGGACCTTGCTAAATTGCTAAGGCTGGCTTTGAATTTGCTATCCTTCTGCCTCAGCCTCCTGGATCACTGGGATTAGAGGCATATGCCACTGCACCCCACCTCCATTTCTTCTTTAACTAATACAACAATTTATTGAGGAAATAGCTCTCTATTTGTACAATAATTGATAAGCAAAGTATGGAAATCCTCATTATCTCCAGAGAAAAGGCCCAGGAAATTACAGGAAAATAGGCTGAATCATTTTTATAGCTTAGATCCCAAATTTTTATTTCAAAATTCCCATTATTATGTACAACTCTAATGCACCAATGGAAAAAAAATGTGGAAAGAGGAAAAGAAATATCCCCCTAGAAAGAAAGGAAATCTTGCCATTTTGACAATATGTATGAACCTAGAGGACACTATGCTAAACTAAATAAGTCAGACACTAAAAAATATCATAGTTTAATCACTTGTATGAGGAATGTAAAATAGATAAGAAGAAAAATAGAATAGAAGCAAAGAATAAAATAGTGACTGTGGGTGCAAGAAACAGGGAGATGTTTGGTCAGTGGGGTCAAGGTTGGCTAAGCAAGACAAGTTAGTCTAGAGATCTAATATAGAACAATATGACTATAGTTAACAATGCCTTGGCATACATTTTAAATCTGTTAAGATAGTGGATTTTCACTTTTTCTCTGGAGAGACAAAGAGAAAACGTAAGGAGGGAGGAATAAAAAATAAGGGACAGGCAAGGACAATTCTGCTGCCTAAAAGAAAGTAAATTTTAATATAAAACAGAAATTGAAGAATAGTTCTTAAGAATGAATAATATAAAATAGCACTATCCAAAGACTTGGATGATAGCCTATAAAAAATAATAATGCATTACATATTACAATTTTTTTAAGTTAGAGTGACCACATTCACAATGAACAATGTAAATTAGAAGAAATAATTTTAATAGCAATAACAAGTTTTTGAGTAATAAAAAGCTCTTTTCCTTAAGAAACCATAACTGCTCTAAGTGTTTCTGCATAGAATGATACTTCAAAATATAGAAAGCATAAATTGATAAAACTACAAAGAGGAAAGACAATTACACTATTACAGTTAGAAACATTGAAACATTTGTGTCAATAAGGAATTGAACCAGTACTCAAGAAATTCAGTAAATATATACAAGACTTAAACAAAACCCTCCATAAGTATGGCCTTACTGACTGTATTTACAGAACACTCCACCCAAAGAACAGCATAAATGTTCTGAAGTTCATAGAAAATATTTACTAAGATAGACAGTATTCAGAGCTCTCTGACAGATCTAGATGAATTTTAAAGAATTCAAATTATACAAAACATGTTATGTGGTCAAAGAGAATTAAGATAGAAATCACTCATAAAGATTATTGAGAAAAATAACTAAAAGACAATTATAAAATTATGTGAATAATTGAAATACAACTAAAGCAGTATTCAAAGGGAAATTTATGGTTCTATAGCAATAATAGCAATTAAAATATGTAAAGACTATCATCAGCCATAATCTTAGCCATGCAGCTAAAACAGCTCTCAGGGAGGCCAGGTAGTATTTTATCTGGGCAATTTGTCACTGTCAATAAAACGAGCATTCAGTAACTCTGGATAAAATGAAGCAGAACAAGGAGGGAAATGACCAGTGTTAGCTACAGCTTAACAGCTATTCCTCAAAACTTCACTCAAAAGGCAGTAGAATGAATTGGGCATAACTTTCCTCTGTTCGTATATGAATACACGACCAGTGTAACTAACTCCACATCATGTACAACCACAAGAACAGGAAGTCATACTCCACGTATGTACAATATGTCAAAATACTTTCTACTGTCATGGATATGTAAAAAGAACAAATTTTAAAAAAAACTTTATTCAATAAAGAGGCATCTCCTTTATATCCAACCTATCCCCTTTGTCAGGGATGACAGACAGACAGATAGGAGTGATGTGTGAGAAAACTCAGTAGAGCAGTGCTGAGTGGATAGCAAGTAGTGCAGTGAGCAGAGGGACAGCCAAGACTGCTGCTGCAGTGCACACCTCTGGAATCAGGTCCATCATGTGACACCAGGATCAACAGGAATAGCAGGAGTTGGAGTCCAGAAACACTCAAAGAAAAAGCCTTATTCACTCGATTAGGTAGTGATAAGTCACAATAAAACAAAATATAGAACATATCCTGAGACCAAGGACTTTTTCTTCAGTGCTTAGGATGCAAAACTCTCTATTCCTTTAAATATCACAGGTAGGCCCACCGCTTATCTGAAATGAAACAAGTAGGAAGGGGTGTCATGACAATGTGGGCCAGGCAAACTAGGAGAACATCACGTCTGAAATGCCAGTGAGCCTCCTAATTATTGGGGGAATGAGCTCATGTTGTGTTCCACAGAAGCAGATACTGGAGTGTAAGATAAATTTCTGTTCAAAACCTGCACCACCCCTGGAAGCACACTGACTAGCAGTCCTCTGATCCTCAGTTTTCTTATCTGTAAAATAGGACTTCTTAAATTTTCTTTGAGTAGAGGATTTTTATTTTACATGAGATTTAGGTCACAAATACATAACATATAATACATATGAAATACAAGGCAGGATCTAATCCTGGGGAAATACAGAGATTCAACAAATAATCAAAACAGAATTCAAACATACTAAACTCTCCAAGTCTCTGAGGACACTGTCCCTATTGCTACATAAATTTTTACACTGTTGATTAGACTGCCACCAATTTGTGAATAACCTCTCAATCTGAGTCACCAAGGACTGAGTTGTTTTCTCTGTTGTTCCCTGTGCACTGGTTGCAATATAAAACAAAGGCTGCTATTACAGAAATTTCAGGGAAGCCTGCCTCCCTGACCAAAACCACATGAGCTCTCCAACGGACTACAATTTTCTTTTCTGCTCTACACCACTATTTTTTTCCTTAAACTAAAAGAATCAATGGGTAATCTGGTATAAGATGCCATTTTAGATGTGTGGAATAAAGAGAGGATAGAGAGTGGTCTCATGATAGCAGGAGTGATGAAAATCTAGACAGGAACTGCCAATTGACACACCTGCCTGAGTGTGAGTGTGTGTGTGCATGTGTGTGTCCACCCATACATGTGCTCGCGTGGAGGCTGAGGGTGGAGACTGTGACAGGTGAAAATGATTGGGCACAGAATTCACACAAAGTTCCTCCACAGCTAATGCTCCTACACTGTGGTTCTGTCAAAGCCCTCTAATGAAGGGGGGCCAAAAAGTAAGTATATAATTAGTATGTAATTTTTGTGACATATTTTCCATATTCTGTAAAGTAGGCAGAAGGTAAACAATTGGTATTAAAATCTTAAATTCAGTTCATTGAAGGAGGTTAATAATTAATTCTATAAAAGTGTTATTCTGAAGAAAAATGAAATTAGAATTTTCCTCTGATGGCCAGTTTCTCCTTTATCCTGGCCATGAGTATCAGTAGAGGAGACTGTTTTAACTCTCTAGAAACATAGAAGACTACAGAAAAGACACCTCTACTCAGAAATATCTGCTAGTGTCATAGATATCAAATAATATCCGTATTAGATATCATCTTACAAGAAATATCCCCTTTTTATCCATCAGGTATTGAAGTCCTTTTGCCATGGTTTTGGCAGATGCAGAATTCAAAGTCTTCTTGAACCTAAACTGTCCAATCTGTGAGAAGTCTTGGTTCCAAATGAAGACTAAATGAGGTTTGTTTCAAACATAAAATAATAGTGTCTGCAATATATTTTAAAATGTACTAGACAGTTCATTAAAAAAAATAAAAACCAAATCACCAAAGTGACTAAGAATACATGGGAGAGAACAGAGGAAGGGGAACAGGGGTAATTCAGAAGGAATAAATAAACCTTGTCTATCACCTTGTATTTGCCAGGAACCCTGATGGTACAATGCCATCTCTCAGATGAATTATTCCTCCCATGCAGTTTTCCTTGTTCTAAAATCATATCTGTGTACCCTGAGCCACGTGGCCTGCTTTTGATGACATCTTGCACTGCCAAATTCAGTACAAAGAAAAGAGCCTTTTGGATGTGGATTTATATAGGAAAATATGAATAGGTACTAGTATAACTAAGAACAATTTTCAAGGAAGAAGCATGAAATAGTTACTGTTTTGAGTCTAAAATTACATTTCTGCTGTTACCTTGTGTTACCTTGTCAATGAAAATGTGTTAATATGAAACATTATCTTCTACTGGTGACCTCAAATCTTCTTTAGGAAGCAACTTTTTCATAGGTGGACCTACAGGTGAGTATCTGACATAATGCTCTATACATAATAAGTGATTCTTGAATATTTATTTGAATGAATGAATGTT
>NW_025999853.1:50177788-50223466 GCF_001458135.2 Marmota marmota marmota | reverse complement strand
TTTTGAACAGCCAACAATAAAAAATTAAAAAAAAAATAGTCTACAAAAAAGTAAATACAATCCTCAAGTTAAATGACTACTTTCTCCATGATGAGAAGGATCTGTGGCTACCTAAATGATAGATTTGAGAGAAAACTTTAAAATGCCTTTTGCAGGCCAATCAATGCAAGGATGGCATTCAACCCATTGTTCCATCTCTGCTGCTCTTCTCTCCAGCCTGCTGACCACCTGCCTGTGAAGATCCCATTGCAACTTCCTCACAAGTCTCTGTGGGATGGCTTCTCTTAAATATCCATTTAACCTTTGTTCATTAAAGAACAAAGTGCCTTTGCTAGTCCCCAGTACCAACATCTCCAGGGAACATATTGTTTAGCACAATTGATCTAGAAGAACAGGGTCTTTATTAGTCAGTACCAACATCTCCAGGGAACATATTGTTAGCACAATTGATCCCAAAGTGGCTGCTCTGAAAAGTGAAAAAATGCTATTTGGGGTATTAAAAACGTACACAAAGCTAATGTGTTTTTCATTCAGGCAGTCATTTTTCCTGGCAACAGAGAAAATCCTAGTACTCTGGTGTTCAATGCATTTTGTTCACACCTTAATAAGTACTTGAATATATGTTCATTATTATACTCTGTAGTATAGGAGTGCAAAAAATAATAATAAATCTGCCCCAGTACAAAAGAACAATATGTAAGATATATAACCATAAAAGGTTAACAATACAAGAAACTTCATAAAACAACATATATTGAAATGCCTCCTGAATTGCAAAAATGAAGACAAATTCCTGTGGTCAAATAAAACAATAAAAGCACTTCCGCTATTTACTATGTGGCAGGCATTATACTAAGAAATATGTATGGTAATAATAGAATCAACTAAAAATCTATATATTGGATATAATTATTATGGTCATTACATGTTAATAATTAATAATAACATAGTATTCTTATCATTCCTGTATTACAGATAATAAATCTGAGGCACAGAACGAAAGACATACATCAGGTAGAATAGTCCTTACACATCACCAAAATGCAATACTGCTTCCTATTGTGACAGACCCTGTGAAGAAATAGAACTCTCTTTAGACCTAGAACATATCTAGAAAGATAAAGAGTCAGAAGCAAAGAGCATACCTTGCAAGAGAACAGGATCAAAAAATGGATTGGACTTTGCCCTTTAGGTAAACATTCCTACTTTGGAAAATGTTATATTAGGCAGTTATAAAAATTAGAATTAATCAATGATATTTACTGTCTGATTAGTAAGTGAAATGTGAGGAAAGATAAGTCACTCATAGACTTTAAGTCTGGATAACTGGAAATATACTGTCCTTGGCATAAATAGATAAGGAACATGGAGAATCAGTATATTATACTTCTTTTTTTATACCTAAATGTTGAGTTTACTTTTACATATTAAAATATGCATATAACATAATTTGCTTCATTTCAGTCCCCAGTACTAACCCGTTTCTTACCTTCTTAACTTCACCTGATTCCTCTCCTCTACTTTATTGGTCTCCCTTTTATCAATTTATTTTTTAATCAGAGTATTAATAGTTACATTCACAAGCAGGACTCCTTTTGATATATTTACACATGCACATGGCATGATTTAGTCAATTTCATCCCATAGTTCCTCCCCTTTCCCATCCTCTTCACCTCCTTATTTCATTCCTCTACACTACTATTCTCCCTTATATTTTCATGAGATTCCCTCTTTTAAAAAAAATCATTATTTCTCTCCAGCTTCTGAATATTAGAGAAAACATTAAACATTTGACTTTCTGGTTCCAGTTGATTTCATTTAGTATGATGTTCTCCAGTTCCATCCATTTACAAACAAACGCCATAATTTTTTTCTTCCTTATGACTAAAACGCCATATTGTATATATATAACATATTCTTCAACCATTCATTCACCTTTTGAGGGACACCGAGATTGGTTCCTTAACTCAGCTATCCTAAATTGTATTTCTTGATCATTTTCCCCAAATTGGTCTTTCCGTCTCCTTTCAAATCATTATTCCTTAAACCCACCATTCCTATTCTTTCCAGAATAATCTTACAAAAAGGAATACAAACCCTTCACATGCCTCAATTTTTTTTTCAGTAGCTGCCTATTGAGAACAAACTGAAGTCAAAGCTCCTAAAAACAGCATTCTAGGACTTTATTAACCTGGTATAAAATTCCTTCCCACTGTCTTCTCTAATTCTTTTCCATATCATAATTTAGTTCTGTCACATGAAATTACTCACTAGCCTTTGCAATGCACTCTCCTCGATCTGTAATATTCTTCCTCCTTCACCTACCAAATATGGCATTCATCCTTCAAGACTCAAACAGCCCAAAAAGAACTTCCATAAATTCCCACCCTCACATGGGCTCTTTGAGCATATGCTTTACTTTCTTTCCTGCTACTACTGAGGGATTATGTTAAATAAATCATCCTGGGGTGGGAGTATTGAAAAAACGACAGTGATGGCCACTACCCAAAACTAGCCTGTTATAGATTTTTCAGACTTTCCACATAAGCAGGAAAAAAATTAAAGTGTTTTTTCCCTGATAACTGAGCCAAACTTGTCTAAGGCTAACTATTGGAAATGGTCTCTTAAGTAGCTCTCAGGCAGTCATATAACTCAATCAGAAAAAAGAAAAATTCATTCATTCTTGACTGTCTCTATATGTGGTCATGTGTTTTTTTTATTTTTTTTATTTTTGTTTTTTCTTTTCTTCTCCCCCAACATTCCTATTTCTTTTTCAAATATCTTAATTGCCTTTGTCCCCACATATACACATAAATCTACATGAACTTAGCTGAATAGATTGGAGAGCATACTCCACTGTGCAACAGTCCCCACAACCACTCAGAAAGACACTGCTCCCACAGTCAACCCCCTCTCCTCCTGAATCATCAGCTTTTATTTAACAGATTGTTCTTATGTCCTTCTATGCACATAAGTTATTCCATTTTAAAATCACTTCTTTATCTCCACCAACCACTTCATCTGACATTTCTCTTTGGATTTTTATAGCAATATTTCCATAAACACTTCTTATGTTCCTTGTCTTTAATAATTTCCTCCCACTCACACATAAACCCATTCCCATAAGCTTTTGTTCTCACCAATCATCAAAATAGCTTTTCTTAGGATCACTATTACCACTCCATTGCTTTTGAAAATGGTCAAATTTTACTCATTATTTTATTTGATCTATCACCAGTACTACACTCAGTTAATTATTCCTCCTGCTAGGAAACATTTTCTTGCCAAATCGTTCAGGATAAAAATCTCTTGGTTTTGTTTATCAGGTTTTTTAATCAAATCATCAGTTAATGAACATTAGAATTGTTTTTCATTTTGGGCTATTATTGTTCAAATTCTTATGAACATTTATATATAATTCTTTTGTAGACATGTTTCATCTATCTGGGATAAATACTAAAAGAGTGAAGATTGCTATGCTACATGACAGTTGTATGTTTAACATTATAAGATACTGCCAACCTATTTTTCAAAGTACCTACAACATTTTGCCTTCCCAAGACTAATGCAGAAAAATTCCTATTGCTCCACATAATCACCAACACTTAAAATTGTTCATCTGGAAGAAGTTGGGGGAAGGGAGCTGGGCAAGAATTCCTGATCTCCTCAAACGCAGAAAGAAGTGTAACAGAAAAGCAGAATTGAAAGGTGGGTGACAAAATCAATGCTCTAAGACTCACTACTACAAAGTCTAAAACCTGGAGACTTTGTAGTCTTTATAGTATTTATCTATCAAATTCCTAAAATTGCCTCTATATACTGAAGACACTAATGGAATATTAAAAGCTTAAAATGCAAAACAACTGAAAATGTAAACTTTTGATTATATTTTAAATGTAGTCAGTCAATCCATTGTCAAGAACAAACTGGTCTTGTTTATTTGTAGCAAGTTCTTAAATATCTGTTATGTTCAAGGCAAAAAGCTTGTCCTGGATTTACAGTGGTCTTTAAAATAGATATGGTCTATGTTCTTGTGGAACTTATTTCAGATCAGGGGATGAAAGTAAAAAGCAAATGAATATATAACTACAATTTATAACAAGTATTCTAAAATAAACAAAGTGGTGTTTTATATCATTGGGAGTAGTTACAACATAGATAAGACTCACTAGAAAGACATTTTTGAGGGATCACACTTCAGCTGGAGCCTCAAAAGTAAGACCTATCCATGAAAGTATGCAAGCAGAGCATTTCAGAGAGAGGAAGTATTGCAAAAGTCCTACAGTGGAAAAGAACTTCAGCTTCTCCAAGGAACTGAGGTACAGATGAACAAACAAGAGATGAATTAGAATGACACGGCAGTGTGATCATGAGGAATCATAAACCAGAGCGAGGAACTTGAATTTTATTCCAAGGGAAATCAAAGCTATTGAGTGGATTTAAACAGAAGAATGAATTTGCTGTAGGATTAAAAAAAAATTCACTCTGGTTCTGTCTTTAGAATGGACATGTAAGAATAGTTTTATGCCCTTTAGAAAAGAGAAGAAAGTAAAGAGTCATAAGGGATTTTACAGGAGGGCATGAATTATCATAACAAGTGAGGAAACAGAGGCTAAAAGCAGAGAAATTTTTGCTTCACAAACATAACCATAGTCAGTCCTGGTTACCTCACATAAAACAAAGATGATGATGGGTACACCTAGACCTATGATTTTCATGGTATTACAAACCACACATATTTTATGTATTTTGTTTTGTTTTGTTTATTTGTATTAACACAGAACAGAATGTATTAACAGAATGTATTAATACAATGTTATCTTTTAACATAATCAAGATTTTAAAAATATACTGTCACTGTCCAATTAACAATATTCACTTCTCTTGACTGAATAATTCTCTGATTTTCTACTAGGTAGTATACAGGGGTTTCTTCTAGTTTATTTGTAAACTATCTTATGATTTCAATAAAATTTCTTAGCTTTTTCTTAATACTTTATCCAATTGGGAAATTTTTCATGTCAAATTAATGTGTTTTCCCAAACCTTCTACTTAACCTAGATGCCTTAAAATGTAATGAGTCTTTGAAATTTGAATATTGAATAGTGTCAGTGTTGCCAAAATATAAGTATAAAGCCTATAAGAAAGACATGTCCCCCCCCCCCCATGCTTTGCAGATGCCACGTGAATGTTCCATATTCTTCATAAATGGCAATAGGAATCCTTAGAGCCCAAATGGCAGGAGACAGGCATAAATTAAGATCACCAATGCATTTGTCAGATAAATTAAACTCCACATATATTTTAGAATGGTGTTTTTCTATTTAGTCACATAGATAATATAAAACAGACTTATTTCCATGAAATGGTTGATCAAAGAATGTCTTAGCTATTGAATTAAATAGCATATCAATATAGTAGTAAGAATCTTTAATAAGAGGTTTTGAGTTGGTCTCTAGTTATAATGGTCAGCAGTGGCAGTCCAGTTGCATTATTGGTTTACTATCACACCAGTAGCACTCTTTATTAACATGTAATGAAATAAAATAAAACCTTACCTCAGTTAATAAGTTCACCTGACCCCAGTACTAATGTTTGCTGACATTTCCTGTCTCAAATTTCTCTCCTATTTGGACACACAGACTAGGCCACACTCAGGAATCAGTGATGAAAAATTATACAGCCATAACAAATTCATCCTGGTGGGACTGATAAATGGCCCAAATCTACATGTTCTGCTTTTTTTCATTTTGTTTCTAAATTCTGTGTTGAGTGTTGCTGGGAATCTGACCGTCATCACACTCATGTTGGTGGATTCCAATCCTAAAACACCCATGTACTTTTTCCTCTAGAATTTCTCCATCTTGGAAGCCTCATTTACAAATATCTGCATTCCCAGACTCCTCTCTACAATGGCATCTGGGAACAATGCCGTTACCTATAAAGCATTTGCATCTCCATTTTTGTTGTTGTTGTTGTTGTTGTTGTTGTTGTTATTGTCCTGGATGTGACTGAGTTTTCCTCCTGATAGCTACTGCCCAAGTCCCATGCCATGATAGAAATGGAGTTCCCCTCCAGTGGAATGGGCTGGATGAGAAATAAAAGCTAGGAAAAATAGAACAATGAAATAATCACAGAACACAGAAAGTAGTTTCAAAACCAAAGGCAAGATGGGAAAGCTGACCAGATGGGTCCAGCTTCTAACGAACAATGAAGCCCAAGTTTGTTTTATTTATATTAGAAAACATCAAAGAAGTTTCAAGGAAATATCTTCACTAAAATAGGGTAAAGGTGGGGGCAGGTAGGCTTCTCAGTTCCTAGTGGGTTATGCCCATCTTCAGTACTACTGTGCAGGACCTTTCTAACAGAGAGGAGGGGAAGGTCATATGCATTGGGCAGTCTGTCTCCAGGGGAGTGCCACGGGAAGTTCCCAATGACATACCTATTCCTTCCCTGGCTTCAATGATGAGAAAAGATCCTCATACATTTCACAGATGGCTTCCTATAGACAGCCATGTCCTATGACTGCCATCTACAAACCCCTCATTGCAACCATCAGAAACAACAGAGTCTGCACCAGGTTCCTTAATAGCTGTTATCTAATTGCTCTAATTATCTAGTCATACTGCCATGTGGCATGGACCTTGAACTTGACTTTTGTGACTTCAATGTCACAGATCACCTTGGCTTCTGCTGGGCAGAGGGAATCTGAGAATGGTACTGATGCTATATGTGTAGGTCATAATCACACATACTAAAGTGAACAGGAGTGTCAACACATCATGATGATTACCTGCTCTAACACAGTTTATACAGGGGTACATCTTAGTCTTGGCTATATTGACACTCCTGTTCACATTAGTATGTGTGATTATGTCCTACACAATTATCATTACAATTATTCCAAGATTCCCTTTTGCTCAACAAAGGAAAAAATAATTTTTCTACTTTTTCTTTCTATACAATGTGGTTTCTGTCATTAATGCAAACTGTATTTTCATTAAGCCATCTAAAAAAGAAAGGGTAGATAATATGAAAGACAGTAGAATGAATCAAACATAACTTTCCTGTGTTCATATATGAATACACAACCAGTGTAACTCCACATCATGTTCAACCACAAGAATGAGAAGTTATACTCCATATATGTATAATATGTCAAAATATAGTCTACTGTCATGCATAACTTAAAATAACAAATAAGGGGGATCAAGATGGTGGGCTAGAGGGAGGCTGTATTCTGTGTCTCTCTGGGACCTGGGATTCAAGTAGTAAGAATACTGTTTCTCTGCAAGTGATTAGAGGACCTCTGACAGCTGCTCCTGCCCTGGAATCATGGCCACCATGCTGCACAAATCTCCAGGCCTCAGATTCAGTGCAGGACTCCTGGCCATTCATCCACACAGGTCCTCCAGGTGTCTGAATAGGACCACTGGCATTAGCACCCACACAGGACTCTTGGCTGCCCACCCATGCAGAAATCCCAGCTGCCACTCCCATGCAGGACATCCAGCCACAGCCCATGTGAAGGACTCTGACTGCCACTCCCATGTGGACACTATCTACCAACATGGGGCTCTCCCAGTCACCTCCATCTCAGAGCACTGCAGTCACTGCCATAATCCAGTCCTCTATACATGGTAGGCTGCATCTTGGGACACTGCATTGGGTCCAGTGACAGCTTCCAGCCACAAAACTGCACTCCACAAAGCTGCATCTCTGAACATGCCACTCAATGCCACTGCCCACCCCACCACGCACACCCCATCACTGAAAAGCAGCTGCCTCCATCTTGGGACAACTTCCTCACCATCTTTAGTTGGAGCAAATCCCAGCTTGGAACTGGGGCTTAGAAACAATATCAAGGTACTGAAAGTCCTCATCTACGCCCTCTCCCCAACAGCCATTGACCTGGCACAGTGCCTGTAGTTACATGGCCAGTACATAGCTCACAAAACAGGCTTAAAAAACCAGGTCCTGAACTACCCAATAAAAAACAGCTCTCCACATCATGTGCATAGCCCACAAAACCCCTGGAGTGAAAGGTTCCTGATTGGGAAGTAGAAAAGGAGGGGGTGAGTGAGGTACAGCTTAGAGACTAAATTAGAGGACAGAAATTATGAGGTCTACAGGCTATATAAGAAATAAGACCAGGCACCCACATCACATGAGTGGGCCCCAAAGGAGATCCTTTGGGTGCAGTCTCCCACTGGTTACCAGCAAGTACTATACCCCACCTCCAGGAGCCACAACCTTCCACCCTAATAACCTTCACCATCCTGAGGGTGGAGATACCAACAAGCAACAGACAACCCCACCTATTCGATGAGAAGGGAAGCTGGAAAGATATTGATCTCCAACCAAAACAATTCTTGTATCTTCCCTTCAAGATTTTTTTCCTCTCTCTATTCCCTAACATTTGTAAAACCAAGTATTTTCCATGAATTAGGCTACTGAGGATTGGGATGTATGACTAGATATTACAGTGGTATTGTATATTTCTTTAACTCCTACTTTCACATTTTTTACTTTTGTTAATATTTATGTTTTGTTTGTTTATTTGTTTGTTTGTACTCTACATCTTCCCACTTAATTGTCCCCCCAAAATCATTTTCTCTCTTTTCTCCTGCTACTAGCCAACTTCTTTAGATTCCTCTTTCACACTTTCTAAGATCTAATAAGTCTATATCTTCACCTCCAACACCATCAAAATCTCATCCTTCATGTCACCACTGGTTCTTTGTCCACCATCAGAAACTGTAGACCCTTTTTCAAACCTACTCTTTATGTTGTAGATAATAATTGAACTTACCATTTCTGTATATTGTGACAAAACTGTAACTTCTCAATAGCAGCTATTTTGTTTAAGGCTGTATATTGTTTGTATTAGGATCTGTTCATATTGTTCTCCTTCTTAAATGAGAGGCATTGGAAACCTGCTAGAAGGGAAGACACACATACAACATGAAAAAATAAGGGAAGAAAGTGCCCCTACAAAGATATTACATTATTAGAATCCATGGCCAGCACAACAGAAGAAACTGCAGAGAAGTAGTTCAGTATGTACATAATTAAAATGTCCCGTGAATTAAAGGATGATATAAGAGAGCAAATACAGGCAGCAAAAGATCATTATGATAAAGAGCTACATAAGCATATAAAGAAAGCAAAAGATTACTTCAATAAGGAGACCAAAGTTCTAAAAAAATAAATTCTTGAAATGAAAGAAACAATAAACCAAATTAAAAGCTCAACTGAAGGCATCACCAACATATTAGACCACTTGGAAGACAGGACCTCAGAAAATGAAGACAAAATATATAATCTTGATAAGAATGCTGAGCATACAGTGAAAATGGTAAGAAACCATGAGCAGAACACACAAAAATTATGGATAACACAAAAAGACTAAATTTAAGAATTATTGGGATAGAAGAAGATATATTGTTCCAAATCAAAGAAATTAACAATCTATTAAATGAAATAATATTAGAAAATTTTTCAAACATGAAGAATGAATTAGAAAATCAAATACAAGAGGCTTACAGGACACCAAATGTACAAAATCACAACAGATCCACACCAAGACACATTATAATGAAAATGCCTAGCATACAAAATAAGGAGAGACATTTAAAAGCCACAAGAGAAAACAATCAGATTACATTTAGGGGGAAGCAAATTAGGATATCTGAAGATTTTTCAACACAAACCTTGAAAGCTAGAAGATCCTGCAACAACATATATCAAGCTCTTAAAGAAAATAGATGCCAGCCAAGAATCTTTTATCCAGAAAAATTAACCTTTAGATTTGATGATGAAATAAAAAATCTCTCATGATAAACGAAAGTTAAATGAATTTACAACTAGAAAGCCTGCGCCACAGAATATCCTCAAAAAAATATTCCATGAGGAGGAAATAAAAAACAATGAAATGAAAATGAAAATCAGCAAAGGGAGGTCTTACACACACACAAAAAATACTAATCAAAGTAGAAACCAAGTCAAGTTAAATGTCAAAATAAAAAAATATGACTGGGAATACAAATCATGTCTCAATAATAACCCTGAATTTTAATGACCTAAATTCGCCAATCAAAAGACATAGATTGGCAGATTGGACTTTTTAAAAAGACCCACCAATATGCTGCCTTAAAGAGACTCATCTCATAGGAAAAGACATACACAGACTGAAGGTGAAAGCTTGGGAAAAAAAACATACCACTCACATGGACTGTGGAAACAAGCAGAAGTTTCCATCCTCATGTCAAATAAAGTAGACTTCAAGCCAAAGTTAATCAAAAGGTATAAAGAAGGACATTTCATACTGCTTAAGGGAACCATACACCAACAATACATAAAAATTATAAATATATATGCCCCAAACATTGGAGCATCTACATTCACCAAACAAACTCTTTTCAAGTTCAAGAGTAAAATAGACCACACACAATAATTCTGGATGGCTTTAACACACCTCTTTCACCACTGGATAGATCTTCCAAGAAAAAAAAGTTAAACAAAGAAACTATAGAACTCAATAACATAATCAATAACTTAGACTTAACTGACATACAGAGATTATTTTATACTTCAATGAGCTAATACACTTTATTCTCAACAGCACATAGATCCTTCTCTAAAATAGACCACATATTATGCCACAGAACAACTCTTAGCAAATACAAAAAAAGAGATACTACCCTGCTTTTGATCAGATCATAATAAAATGAAATTAGAAATCAATGATAAAATAAAAAATAAAAACTACTATAATACCTGGAGACTAAATAGTATGCTACTGAGTGAACACTGGGTTGCAAAAGACATCAAAGAAGAATTTTAAAATTCTTAGAGGTAAATGAGGACACAGATATTATGTATCCAAATCAACACCCATAAATTAAAGGTATTTCTGTGTATTAGTGACATATCCTCTGAAAGAGAAACTGGGAAAACTACCCCAGTTACAATAGCCTCAAAAAAATAAAATACTTTGGAATCAACTTAACAAAAGAGGTAAAAGAACTCTATAATGAAAATTACAGAACATTAAAGAAAGAAAATAAAGAAGACCTTAGAAGATGGAAGGATCTCCCTTGTTCTTGGATAGGCAAAATTAATATTGTCAAAATGAACATACTACCAAAAGCCCTATACAGATTTAATGCACTTCCAATCAAAATCCCAATATATTCCTCATAGAAATACAAAAAGCAGCCATGAAATTTATCTCCAAAAATAAGAGACCCAGAATAGCTAAAGCAATCTGTAGTGAGAAGAGTGAATCAGATCGCTGCTGCCTCTGATTCTGCTGCTGCCACCCTGAGGTCAACTTAAGGTCTTCTTTCTGGGTGTTGCTTCCCTAGCAGCTGCAATCACCTGCTGCTGCCACAGAAGACACTACTTCCCCAGATGCAACTGCTACTGACCCCTGGAGATCGTCTGGAGATGTTGCCCCCACAGCTGTAGTTGCAGCTGCTGCTGCAGCTGCCACCACTGCTAACTTGCTGCCTACTGCCAAAATTCACCACCACTACCACTACTACCACAGCCTAGAGGACTGCTGCAGGGGAGACTCCAGGTCCAGCGTGGGGGTGCCTGCAGGATTGGAGGAGCCTGGGGTATTCCTGCTGAGAGTGCTGGTGGCCCTTGTTTTGCTGCTGCATCTCAGGGTTGCTCCTTTGCATGAGCATATGCCTAGTGGTCTCTCTGCCAGTGGAAGCAGCACTGAGATCTTGGGACTGCAGCATGGCCCAGCCTGAGGAATTTGAAGCCCAGATCAGTGGGATAGTAAATGGATTTGCGAGGGCTGATCTGGGTTTGGTGATCCTGAGAGACATCAGAGACAGGGCTGAGAAACTGTTGAACGCTGACAGAGAAAGTTCAACTTTCCAGCAAGGTTTATTTTATTTTATTCTTCTATTGCTAATATCTCTATCATATTTGGAATAGGATGATTTTTATGCATCCTTATGTGGAGGACAATGAGATGTGAATGGCATTTTGCATTTTTGCTGCATTCTTATGTCTTTAATTTTTTCTTGTTGTTCATATTCTTCTCTCTTGTCTATTTTCTTGGATTGTCTTTCCAACTCTTCTCCATCCAACAGCCAATCTCCATTGGCTTCTCTTCCACTCTTCCTGTGAATTCCTACTTCAAGCTTCTCTCTTTTCCCGCTCAAATATCTCATACTACACTACCTCTGATCTCTCATCCATCACTTGAAAATAGAAGTCATTTAACAAATTTTCTGTTTATTCTATAGATAGTTATTGAACTTAATCATTTTGGTTTAATGGGAGAAAGCAGTAAATGCCTTAGTGCGAGCTGTTAGGTTTAAGACTATATATTGTATACACTGGGTGCTGTTAATATAGGTCTTACCAGTAAAGATGAGGTGCTGGAAACCTTCAGGGATGCCATAAGTCTACAGGGTAGAAATTATCCTGCCTTAGATCCATAGATTTAGATAGGAAAACACACAACATGAAAAAACAAGGGAATAAAGTACCTCAAACAAACCAAGATGCTTCATCAACAGAAGCCACTGATAACATAGTAGAAGAAATGTACAAAAAGTATTTCAGATTGTACATGGTTAAAATGATATGTGAAGTAAAGGATAGTATAAGGAGTAAAATCAAAAAAAAAAATACTTGAAGTGAAAGACCACTTAAATAAAGAGTTAGAGATCATGAAAAAAAAATCCTCAAAATGAAGGAATTAGTAAACTAAATTATAAATTTAATAGAAAACATCACCAACAGATTAGACCACTTGGATGACAAAGCCTCAGACAGTGAAGACAAAATATACAATCTTGAAAGTAGAGTTGACCATGCAGAGAAGATGATGAGAAACCATGAACAGAACATCCAAGAATTATGAGATAACATGAAAAGGCCAAATGTAAGAGTTATCAGAATAGAAGAAGGAGCAGAGTTACAATCCAAAGGAATGCACAATCTTTTCAGTGATATAATAGCAGAAAATTTCCCACACCTAAAGAATGGAATAGAAAATAAAGAGGCTTACAGGACCCCAAATGTACAAAATTACAGCAGACCCACACCAAGACATATTATAATGAAAATGACTAATATAGAGAATAAAGATAAAACCTTAAAGGCTGTGAGAGAAAAAAATCAAATTACATATAAGAGAAAACGAATTCAGATCTTAACTGATTTCTCAACTCCGACCCTCAGAGCTAGGAGATCCTGGAATAATATATTTCAAGCTCTGAAAGAAAATGAATGCCAACCAAGAATTTTATATCCAGAAAAATTAAGTTTCAGAATTGAAGATGAAATTAAAATCTTCCATGATAAACAAAAATTAAAAGAATTCACTACTAGAAAGCCCACACTACAGAACATTCTTAACAAAATATTCCATGAGGATGAAGAGGGAAAAAAAGTAAAAACCAGAAAAGGGAGGATATACACTAAAGGGACACTCAACCAAATGAGAAAATAAGACAAATCAAAAACCAAAAATTAATCAAAATGACAGGAAATATGAACCATATCTCAATAATAACCTTGAATGCTAATGGCCTAAATTCCCAATCAAAAGACATAGACTGGCAGATTGGATTAAAAGGCAAGACTCAACAATGTGCTGTCTTCAAGAGACTCACCTCATGGGGAAAGACATCCACAGGCTTAAGGTGAAAGGATGGGAAAAAACTTATCACACATATGGATTGCATAAATAAGCAAGGGTTTTAATTCTAATCTCAGATAATGTAGACTTTAAACAAAGTTAATCAGAAGAGATGAAGAAGGATATTTCATACTTCTTTTTTTTATTGGTTGTTCAAAACATTACAAAGCTCATGACATATCATCTTCCATACATTTGATTCAAGTGGGTTATGAACTCCCATTTTTTACCCCAGATACAAGTTGCAGAATCACATCGGTTACACATCCACATTTTTACATAATACCATATTAATGACTGTTGTATTCTGCTACCTTTCCTATCCCCTACTATCCCCCCTCCCCTTCCCTCTCATCTTCCCTCTCTACCCCACCTGCTGTTGTTTAATTCTCTCCCTTGTTTTTTTTTTCCCCTTTCCCCTCTCAACTCTTATATGTAATTTTGTGTAACAATGAGGGTCTCCTTCCATTTCCATAGTTTCCCTTCTCTCTCCCTTTCTCTCCCCCCACTCGTCTCTGTTTAATGTTAATCTTTTCCTCATGCTCTTCTTCCCTGTTCTGATCTTAGTTGCTCTCTTATTATCAAAGAAGACATTTGGCATTTGTTTTTTAAGGATTGGCTAGCTTCACTTAGCATAATCTGCTCTAATGCCATCCATTTCCCTGCAAAATCCATGATTTTGTCATTTTTTAGTGCTGCGTNTGAAGTCAAACAACAACAAGTGCTGGTGAGGATGTGGGGAAAAGGGTACACTTGTACATTGCTGGTGGGACTGCAAATTGGTGCAGCCAATTTGGAAAGCAGTATGGAGATTTCTTGGAAAGCTGGGAATGGAGCCACCATTTGACCCAGCTATTCCCCTTCTCGGTCTATTCCCTAAAGACCTAAAAAGAGCATGCTACAGGGACACTGCTACATCGATGTTCATAGCAGCACAATTCACAATAGCAAGACTGTGGAACCAACCTAGATGCCCTTCAATAGATGAATGGATAAAAAAATGTGGCATTTATACACAATGGAGTATTATGCAGCACTAAAAAATGACAAAAACATGGAATTTGCAGGGAAATGGATGGCATTAGAGCAGATTATGCTAAGTGAAGCTAGCCAATCCTTAAAAAACAAATGCCAAATGTCTTCTTTGATATAAAGAGAGCAACTAAGAGCAGAACAGGGAGGAAGAGCATGAGGAAAAGATTAACATTAAATAGAGACGAGTGGGGGGAGAGAAAGGGAGAGAGAAGGGAAACAGTATGGAAATGGAAGGAGATCCTCATTGTTACACAAAATTACATATGAGAGTTTGTAAGGGGAAAGGGGAAAAAAACAAGGGAGAGAATTGAATAAGAGCAGATGGGGTAGAGAGGGAAGATGAGAGGGAAGGGGAGGGGGGATAGTAGGGGATAGGAAAGATAGCAGAATACAACAGTCACTAATATGGCATTATGTAAAAATGTGGATGTGTAACCGATGTGATTCTGCAACCTGTATTTTGGGTAAAAATGGGAGTTCATAACCCACTTGAATCAAATGCATGAAAGATGATATGTCATGAGCTTTGTAATGTTTTGAACAACCAATAAAAAGAAAAGAAAAAAAAAGAAAAAATAAATAAAGTAGATAAAGCCCTGGCCATGCTAACATGGAAAAAACTTCAATTATTAAAATATAAGATGAACAAGCAAATATCACAATTAACATATCTGAAATACAGAAGATAACATATTCCAATAAAATTGAAAATATTAAAGACATCAACAAATTTATAGAGACATATGACCTACTCATACTGAATGAGGAGGTCATACACAATTTAAACAGATCAATTTCAAAAAAATGAAATAGAAAACACCATTAGAAGCCTACCAACCAAGAAAAGCCCAGGACCAGATGGATTCTCAGTCGAGTTCTACTAGACTTTCAAATTATAATTAACACCAATACTCCTCAAAGTATTCCATGAAATAGAAAATGAGGGAACTCTTCCAAACTCATTCTACAAAGTTAATATCACCCTGATACCAAAACCAGACAAAGACACATCAAGGAAAGAAAACTTTAGACCAATATCCCTGATGAACATAGACACAAGTATTTTCTATAAAATTCTGGCAAATCACATACAAAAACATATTATAAAGATAGTGCACCACAATCAAGTGGGGTTCATCCCATGGATGCAAGATTGGTTCAACATACAGAAATCAATAAACATAATTCATCATATTAATAGACTTAAAAACAAAAATCATAAGTTCATCTCAATAGATGCAGAAAAATCATTTGACAAAATACAGCACACTTTCATGTTCAAAACACAAGAACAACTCGGGATAAGGAACATACCTCAACATTGTAAAAGATATGAATGATAACTCCAAAACCAGCATCATTCTAAATGGAGAAAAACTGAAAGCATTCCCTCTAAAAACTGGAACAAGACAAGGATGTCCTCTCTCAAAACTTCTACTCAACATCATCCTTGAAACTCTAGCCAGAGCAATTAGACAAAAGAAAAAAATTAAAGGGATATGAATAGCTAAAGAAGAACTCAAACTATCATTATTTGCTGATGACATGATCTTATATCTAGAAGATTCAATAAATTTCACCAGAAAACTTATAGAACTAATGAATGAATTCAGAAAAATGGCAGAATATAAAATCAACATCCATAAAGAAATACACTCCTATTCATCAGTGATGAATTCACTGAAAGAAAAATTATAAACACTACCCCATTCACAATAGTCTCAAAAAAAAAGAATAAAATTCCCAAGAGTCAATCTAACAAAAGAGGTGAAAGGCCTCTGCAATGAAAACCATAGAACATTAAAGAAAAAAATTGGAAAAAAAAAACTCAGAAAATGAAAAGATCTCCCATGCTCCTGGATGGGCAGAATGAATATTATAAAAATAGCCATATTACCAAAAGCATTATAAAGATTTAATGCAATTACTATTAAAATCCCAAAGACATTTTTTATAGAAATATAAAAAGCAATCATAAAATTTATTTGGAAAAATAAGAGACCTAGAATAGCTAAAGCAATCCTTAACAAGAAAAGTGAAGCAGGATGCATCACAATACCAGACTTTAAACTATACTACAGAGCTGTAGTAACAAAAATGACATGGTATTGGCACCAAAATAAACTTGTAAACCAATGGTACAGAATAGAGGACACAGAGAAAAACCTAAATAAATACAGTTATATCATACTAGACAAAGTTTCCAAAAACATACATTGGAGAAAAGATAGCCTATTCAACAAATGGTTCTGGGAAAACTGGAAATCCATATGTAGCAAAATGAAATTAAACCTCTATCTCTCACCCTGCACAAAACTCAAAGTTGATCAACAACTTAGGCACTAGAACAGAGACCCTGCACCTAATAGAAGAAAAAAATAGGCTTGAATTTTCACCATGTTGGCCTAGGATCTGACTTCCTTAACAAGACTCCTAAAGTGCTAGACATAAAATCAAGAATCAATAAATCAGATGGATTCAAATTTAAAAGCTTCTTTTCATCAGAGGAAACAATCATGTGAGGAGAGAGCCTACAGAATGGGAGAATGGGAGAAAATCTTTACCACATGCACCTCCAATAAAGCATTAATCTCTAGGATATGTAAAGAGCTTAAAAACTTCAAAAAACCAAATAATCCAATCAACAAATGGGCTAAGGAACTGAACAGATAATTCACAGAAAAGGAAATATAGTCAATCAACATATATATGAAAAGTGTTCAACATCTCTAGCAATTAGAGAAATTCAAATCAAAACTACTCTAAGATTTCATCTCACTCCTGTCAGAATGGCAATCATCAAGAATACAGGCAGCAATAAAAGTTGGTGAGGATGTGGGGACAAAGATACACTCATACATTGCTGGTGGGAGTGCAAATTGGTGAAAGCACTATGGAAAGCAGCATGAGAATTCCTCAGAAAACTTGGAATGGAACCACTATTTGACCCAGCTATCCCACTCCTTGGTTTATACCCAAAGGACTTAAAATCAGCATACTACAGTAATGAAGCCACATCAATGTTTGCAGCAGCTCAATTCAATAGATGAATGGATAAAGAAAATGTGATATATATACTCAATGGAATACTACTTAGATTTAAAGAAGAGAGAAATTACAACATTTGAGAGTAAATGAATGGCATTGGAGAATATCATGCTAAGGGAAATAAGCCAATTCCCCCAAAAAACAAAGCCCAGATGTTTTCTCTATATGCAGATGCTAATTCACATTAAGATAGGGGGCACTAGAGAAGAATAACATTACCTTAAATTAGGTAGAAGGAAGTGAAGAAAGGGAATGGGAGGGGATGTAGAATAGAAAAGATAGTAGAATGAAACAGACATTATTATTTTATGTATATATATGACTGCATGACCAATATGATTCTGCAACTTATACATGATATATCAAAGTGCATAAGTGCACTCTACTGTCATGTATAACTAATTAAAACAAATAAATTTTTTTAAAAAAAATACTTTGTTAAAAAAAAAAAAGTGGGTCTGAGGCTGTGGCTCAGTGGAAGCGCACTTGCCCAGCACGTGTGAGGCACTGGGTTTGAGTCTCAGCACCACATAAAAATAAATAATATAAAGGTCTGTAAACAACTAAAAAAAATATTTAAAAAAGAAGAAGAAGAAGATCAAAGCAGGTAGCATCACTTTACCAGACCTTAAACTGTACTATACAGCAATAGTATCAGAAACGGCATGGTATTGGCACCAAAATAGTCTTGTAGACCAATGGTACAGAATAGAGGACACAGAAACAAACCCACATAAATACAGTTATCTCATATTATAGAAAGGCACCAAAAACATATATTGGGTTAAGTATAGTCTCTTCAACAAATGGTGCTGGGAAAACTAGAAATCTATATGCAATAAAATGAAATTAAGCCCCAATCTCCCACCACTCATAAAATTCAAGTAACCTAGAAATTAAACCAGACACCCTGTACCTAATATAAGAAAAAGCAGGCCCAAATCATAATCATGTATAATTAAACCCCAACTTCCTTAATAAGACTCCTAAAGTGCAAGAAATAAAATCAAGAATCAATAAATGAGATGGATTCAAACTAAAAAGCTTCTTCTCGGCAAAAGAAACAATCAATGGGGTGAATAGAGAGTCTACATAATGCGAGCAAATTTTTACCACATGTACATCAGATAGGAGCACTAATCTCTAAGATATATAAAGAACTCAAAAATCTTAACACCAAAAAAACAAATAACCCAATCAATAAATAGGCCCAGGAACTGAACAGACACTTCTCAGAAGACAATATAAAATCAATCAAGTATGAAAAAATGTTTAACATCTCTAGCAATTAGAGAAATGCAAATCAAAACTACTCTAAGATTTCATCTCACTCCAGTCAGAATGGCAACTATTAAGAATACAAACAATAATAAGTGTTGGCAAGGATGTGGGGAGAAAGGCACACTAGTACATTGCTGGTGGGACTACATAATTGGTGCAAGCATTGGAGAATCTTTGGAAAGCTGGAAATGGAACCACCGTTTGACCCAGCTATTCTACTCCTTGGTTAATACCCAAAGGACTTAAAAACAGCATACCATAGTAATGCAGCCACATCAATATATATAGCAGCACAATTCACAATAGTTAAACTGTGGAACCAATCTAGATTCCCTTCAGTAGATTAATGGATAAAGAAACTGTGGTTATATATACATAATGGAATATTACTCAGCATCAAAGAGAAAAAAATCATTGTATTTGCAGGTAAATGGATGGAGCTGGAGAATATTATGCTAACTGAAGTTAGAAAACAAAATGCCAAATGTTTTCTCTGATCAAAAGATGCTGATCCATAATGGGATGGGGCACAGTATGGAAGGAATGGAAGAACTTTAGATAGGGAAAAGGGGAGGGAAGGGAAGGTGGGAAAGGAGGAGGGATGTACAAAGAGGGTGGAATAAGATCAACATCAATACTACAAGTACATGTATGAAGACATAAATGGTCTGACTCTACCTTGTATACAACCAGAGATATGAAAAATTGTGCTCTGTATGTGTACTATGAATTGAAATGCATTCTTCTGTCATATATAACAAATAATATAAATAAATAAATTTTAAAAATGAAATAAAATAATAAATAATAATTTTTTAAAGTAAATAATAATTTTTTTAAAAAGTAAAGGTAGCTATTCATAAGGTGACACCAGTGCTAACCAATTCATTCCAATTCAGTTGCCCCAGTTATGAACCCTTCACTTATACAAGCAAGTGGTATAAGTTCTCAAAGACATAATCATATTTCTATATGCACATAACAAAATCATGTTATGTGCATATAGAAATATCCCACAGAGCATTTCACATTTATGAACTGTGGCAAGTACCAATCAAGGATAATGATGCATGCGCAAGAAATGGATCAGTGAAATAGAGGCAGGGGGTGGAGAGCAGGGACTGGTGAAGGAATGGGGACTGAAATGGATTGGGTCATATTCTATGCATATATGATTTTTGTCAAAATAAACCCAACTACTATATATAATGATAATGCTCTAATAATAAAAGGGGGAGGTTCTCCATCACAAAGAACTAAAGGAAAACTGAATGAAAAATGACAAGTTATATAAGAATTCCTTATCTCCATTTTATTATTTTCCTAATTCTATATTAGATATGTTTTTATATATTGAAATTGCATCTGCTCCCTCTATAGCCCACTATTATACAAGTATTAATTAATCTATTTTAACTTTAACTATTCCCAGAAACACATCAGAATAAATCTTCAGCAAATAGACATAACACATCTGTTATTACTTATGGAACCCAGAAATGTAGACACCATGGTATTAATTTAATACCATGTTGGTGCTCATCTATTCCTCTTGCATTGGCTGAAATTTCCTGATTTTAGTTTCAAATTTTCTAAGATATCAGCAGTGATAATCTTTATCTGCAGGAATGACCCTTTGAGAACATTTAATATTCTACCTCTCTTACTTTTCAAGGATGCATAAATATAGACTCATTCTCCTCTAATTCTATTTCCTTAGGAGTTGTACAACTGGAAGATTCAAGAAGTTGGAATACAGGTAGCCTCTTGGCTGCTCCATGGTGTGAAACCAAGAAAGCAGACAGGCAGCTTGTAGGCAAGGTGGGAGAACAAAAAAGGACTTTACTGGAACCTAAAGCTGGACATTCAATGAAGACCATGGATACAGGCAGTTGGATATAATAAAATAAGAAAAAATCCCTAGTGGCATAACTGCTGATACAACCAGACCAGAAGCTCCAGCCAGAGGAGTTCCCACCATGAGCACAGTAGTTGGATATGGAATTAAAGGAACCCACATTTTGGGGAGACCTGAGATGTGTCTGGGTATGGAGCATTTAGAGACCAAGGATATTGCCCAGCAAACATGAAGGATGACCTGCATAATATCTGTGTGTGGGGGAGGGGGAAACTGCCATTTCTCCAGGTGACATGTGGAGGACAAAGGAATGGACCATTTTGCAGTTGCTTTGTGAGGGCCAGCAACTGGGGAAGCTGATTCTTGCCAAACCCAAGTTTGGCCCAAAACACAGGCCCAGTAACACATGCTGCATGACATAGAGTGTGCTTAAGTGACCAGAAGAAAATAAAAGTTGGAGAGAGGTTTACACAAGGGACACCTTGTCGCAGAAACCCACCTAGTTCTACCCCTCTCCCTCCACTTTGACTGTTTGCAGTCTCTCTGGTCAGGAACTTGGAAGGGTGCACTTGGGAGAAATTGTCTGGAGACTGAACCCAAGACCAGGAAACATGGGGTCTGCTGGTGACATAGGGGACTAAGAATTGGCTCCCCCTTCACATGAGTGGAATTCAGGGGAGTAAGCATCACCAACAGATTAGACCACTTGAAAGACAAAACATCAAACAATGAAGACAAAATATATAATTTTGAAAATAGAGTTGACCAGGGAGAAAATATGTTAGGAAACAATGAACAGAATTTTCAAGAATTATGGGAGAACATGAAAAGACCAAATTTAATATTTATTGGGATAGATGAAAGTGCAGAATATACAGACAAAATAAATGCTATACTTTCAATGAAATAATATAAGAAACTTTTCCAAATCTAAAGAATGATATGAAAAATCAAATACAAGAGGCTTACAGGACCCCAAATGTGCAAAATTAAAACAGACCCACACCAAGACATATTATAATGAAAATCCCTAGCACACAGAATAAGAATAGAATTTTAAAGGTTGTGAGGAAAAAATATCAGATTATATATATATAGAGAGGGAACCAATATGGATCTGAGATGATTTCTCAATCTAGACCCTCAAAGCTAAGAGGTCCTGGAATAACACACACCAAGCTCTGAAAGAAAATGGAAGCCAACCATCTATCTTATATCATCAATACTAAGGTTCAGATTTAGAGATGAAACAAAAACATGATAAACAAAAATTTAAAAGAATTCATAACCAGAAAGCCTGCATTTCACAATATTCTCAAAAAAAATATTCCATGAAGATGAAATGGGGGGGGATGAAAAGTGAAGGGAGGAACCAACTAAAGGAATACGCAATCAAATAAAAACTAAGTCAAATTTAAAACTAGAAATAAATCAAAATGACTAGGAATAAAAATCATATCTCAATAATAACTTGGAACATTAGTGGCCTAAACTCACCAATCAAAAGACATAAAATGGCAGATTGGATTTAAAAAAAAACATAACAACATGCTGTCTTCAAAGACATCCAAAGACTGAAGGTAAAGGATGGGAAATATCATTACTCACATGTATCATGTAAACAAGCAGAGGTTTCTATCCTTATATCAGATAAAATGTAGTTTAAGCCAAAGTTAATCAGAAGGGACATAGATGGACATTTCATACTGCTTAAGGAAATTATACCAAGACATAACAATCATAAATATTTGTGTCCCAAACAATGGAGCATCTATACATATCATACAAACTCTACTCAAATTCAAGAATCAAATAGATCATAACACAATAAAAATAGGTTATGTTAACATACCTCTCTCACCACTGTATAAATCTTCCAAACAAAAACTAAATAAAAAAAACTATAGAACTCAATAATAAAATCAATAACTTAGCTTAACAGACATATATAGAATATTTTATCATCAATGAACAAATATACTTTCTTCTCAGCAGCACATAGATCTTTCTCTAAAATAGACTATATCTTATGCCATAAAGCAACTCTTAGCAAATACAAAAGAGAGAAAAAATATTCTGCATTCTATCAGATCATAATGGAATGAAATTAGAAATCAACAATAAAATTAAAAATAGAAGCTACTCTAACAACTGAAGACTAAATAATATGCTATAAAATGACAAATTATTAACAAGAAATTGAGGATGAAATTTAAAAAAATACTTAGAGGGAAATGAGAATACCACTAAAACATATCAAAATCTCTAGAACATTATGAAGGCAGTGTTAAGAGGGGAGTTTACTGCATTGAGATTTTTCATTAAAAGAATAGAAAGTTGAGGAATTGCCAGGACCACCTTCACCCATTGACAGACAACCACTGGAGCTTAGGCCTTGTCCAGATCTGCCTCACTGACCAGTGGGAAGCTTGGACCCAGGGTAAGTCTGAGTCCATCCCACCACCAGCAGACATCCACCAGAGTTCAGGCCCAACCCAGATCCACCTTGCTGACCTGTGCAGGAGCCAGGCCCAGGGTAGGCCTGGGTCTGACCCCTCCACCACCAGCTGGGAGCTCAGTTCTAATGCACTTTCATCTTGAGACACTGTAGCCATCCCCATAGCCTTCCTCACACAGTAACCACTACCTTGGGACAACAGAGAGGGCCTAAAAGCAGCTGTATCTTATAGCAGGCATCCCAAAGCCAGTGTAAGGCCCACCCTTTCTGCACCATCTCTGAAAGACATTGCATCCATCTTGGGGCACCTGCTACCTGCTATCTCGAGTAACCTCCTGCTATTGCCACCACCAATTGTAATTGCAGTAGCATCCATCCTGGGACACCAGCAGGGTCTGGAAGCCTGACACCAAGGTGAGATACAGATAATCTGTACAGATACTACAATATTATAGGGTAGAAAGTGTAACACCTTAGATCCACACTGCAGTAAAGAAATCACATAGACAACATGAAAAAATAAGGGAGGAAAGTGTCCCCAAACAATATATAATCTTGAAACAAACCAGGATACAACAATAACAGAACCCATGGACAGTGCAGGTGATGAAATGTCAGAGGAGGAGTTCAGAATGTTCAAAATTAAAATGATCTGTGAATGAATGATTCAAATGAGCAAATATAGACAAAAAAAATTGATCCCTCCAACAAAGAGAGAAAAGAGCAAATACAGGCAATCATTGATGACACCAATAAACAGACAAGGGAGCAAATATAGAAATCCATTGATCAAACCAACAGAGATAAGGGAGCAAATGTGGGTAGCAAAGGATTACTTCAAGAAAGAGATAGATTCTGGAAAAAAATAGAAATCATTGAAATGAAGGAAACAATATACCAAATAAAAAAACTCAATAGAGAGCATCATGAACAGACTAGATCACTTGGAAGAAAGAACATCAGATAATGAAGACAAAGTATACAATCTGGAAAATATAGTTGACCACACAGTGAGGATGGTAAGGAACCAAGAGCAGAATATCCAAGAATTATGGGATAGCATCAAAAAACAAATATAAGAGTTATAGGGATAGAGGAAGACACAAGGTTTCAAGCCAAAATGAGATGATACCATAAAATTTCCCAAACATGAAGAATGAATTGGAAAACCAAATACAAGAGGCTTAGAGGACACCAAATGCACAAAATTACAACAGATCTACACCAAGGCAAATTATAATGAAAATGCCTAGCATACACAATAAGGATAGAATCTTAAAGTCTGCAAGATAGAGGAATCAGATCACCAATGTGTATCTCAGCTGATTTATCAACCCAGACCCTCAAAACTGGGAGATCCTGTAACAGCATATACCAAGCTCTGAAAGAAAAAGAATGCCAACCAAGAATTTTATACCCAGCAAAATTAAGCTTTAGATTGATGATTGGGAAAAAAACCTTCCATGATACACAAAAGTTAAAAGAATTTACAGCTAGAAAGCCTGCATTACAGCACATTCTCAGCAAATTATTCCATAAAGAGAAATTAAAAAACAACAATGAAAATCAGCAGAGGGAGGTATTACATTAAAGGAAAAACTAAACAAAGGAGAAACAACCAAGTCAAGTTAAATAACAAAAATGGCTGGGAATACAAATCATGTCTCAATAATAACCCTAATGTTAATGAACTAAACTCACCAATCAAAAGATGTAGACTGACAAATTGGATTTTTTAAAAAGACCCAAAACTATGCAGCTACCAAGAAACTCATCTCTTAGGAAAAAATAACCGCAGACTAAAGGTGAAAGGTTGAGAAAATTCACAACACTCACTTGGACTGCAGAAGCAAGCAGAGGTTTTCATCCTCATATCAAATAAAGTAGACTTCAAGCCAAAGTTAATCAAAAGGTATAAATAAGGAAACTTCATACTGCTTATGGGAAACATTCATCAACAATACATAACAATAATAAATATATATGCCCCAAATAATGAAGCATATACATTCATCAAACAAATTTCTAAAGTTTCAGAGTCAAATAGACCACAACACAATAATTCTGGATGACTTTAACACACCTCTCTCACATCTGGATAGATCTTCCAAACAAAAGCTGAACAAAGAAACTATAAAACACAATAATAAGGGGGTAGAGAGAGAAGAGGGGAGGGGAGGGGAGGGGAGGGGGGATAGTAGAGGATAGGAAAGGCAGCAGAATACAACAGACACTAGTATGGCAATATGTAAATCAATGGATGTGTAACTGATGTGATTCTGCAATTTGTATATGGGGTAAAAATGGGAGTTCATAACCCACTTGAATCAAAGTGTGAAATATGATATATCAAGAACTATGTAATGTTTTGAACAACCAACAATAAAAAAATTTTAAAAAACCACAATAATACAATCAATAACTTAGACTTAACTGACATATATAGAATATTTCATCCTTCAATGAGCAAATACAATTTCTTCTCAGCAGTACATGGATCCTTTTCTAAAATAGACCATATATTATGCCAAAAGCAACTCTTAGCAAATATTAAAAAATACAAATACTACCCTTCATTCTATCAGATCATAATGGAATGAAATCACAAATCAATGATAAAATAAAAATTAAAAACTACCCCAACACCTGGAGACTAAATAATATGCTATTAAATAAAAATTCATTGCAAAAGACATCGAGGAGATTAAAAAATTCTTAGAGGTGAATGAGAACACGCATACAACATATCAAAATCTCTGGGACACTATGGAGGCAGTTCTAAGTGGAAAGTTAATTGCATGGACTTTATTCCTTAAAAGAAGAAAAAGTCAACAAATAAATCACTTAATATTACATCTCAAAGCCCTAGAAAAAAGAAGTCAACACAAAAAACAATAGAAGACAGAAAATAATGAAAATCAGAGGTGAAATCAATGACATTGAAACAAAAGAAACAATTGAAAAAATTGACAAAACAAAAAATTGGTTCTTTGAAAATAAATAAATAAAATTGATAAACCCTTAGCCATGCTAATGAAAAGAAGGAGAGAGAAAACTCAAATTACAAACATGCATGATGAAAAAGGAAATATCACAAGAGACACTACAGAAATACAGAAGATTATTAGACATTATTTTGACAACTCGTACTCCAATAAAATAGAAAATATTGAAGGCATCGATAAATTTCTAGAGTCATATGATTTGCTCAAATTGAATCAGGATGATACACCCAATTTAAACAGATCAGTTTCAAGTGATGAAGTAGAAAATGCCATCAGAAGCCTACCAACCAAGAAAAGCCCAGGACCAGATAAATACACAGCTGAGTTCTACAAGACCTTTAAAGAAGAACTAATACCAATACTCTACAAGTTATTTTGTGAAATAGAAAAAGAGGAAATACTACCAAACTCATTCTATGAGGCCAATGTCACCCTGATTCCAAAACCAGGCAAAGACACATTGAAGAAAGAAAACTTCAGACCAATATCTCTAATGAACATGGATGTGAAAATTCTCAATAAAATCTGGCAAATTGAATACAAAAGCATATTTTAAAAAATTGCACCACAATCAAGTGGGGTCCATCCCAGTGATGCAAGGTTTGTTCAACATACAGAAATCAATAAATGTAATTCATCACACCAATAGAATTAAAGATAAGAACCATGTGGTCATCTCAATAGATGCAGAAAAATCATTTTAAAAAAAAGCACCCCTTCAAATTCAAAACACTAGAACATGAGGGATAACAGGAATGTATCTCAATGTCATAGACGCTATCTATGATAAGGCCCAGGCCAACATCATTCTAAATGGAGAAAATATGAAAACATTTCCTTTAAAAACTGGAACAACACAGGGATGCCCTTCTTCACCACTTCTACTTAACAGAGTTCTTGAAACACTGGCCAGAGAGATTAGAAAGACAAAAAAAATTAAAGGGATACAGATAGGAAAATAAGAACTCAAATTAGCACTATTTGCTGATGTTTATGATTCTATACCTAGAAGTCCCAAAAAAATCCACCAGAAATCTTCTAGAACAAATAAATGAATTCAGCAAAGTAGCATGATACAAAATCAATACCCATACATCAAAGGCATTTTTGTATATTAGTAACAAATCCTCTGAAAGGGAAATAAGGAAAACTACCCCATTTACAATAGCCTCAAAAAACATAAAACACTTGGGAATCAATAAAGAAGTACTTCAACAACACAACCAAAAACTACAGAACGCTAAAGAAAAAAAAATTTAAAGACCTGAGAAGATGAAAAAAATCTCTCCTGTTCCTGGATAGGCAGAAATAATATTGTCAAAATGACCATACTTCCAAAACATTATACAGATTTAATGCAATTCCAATCAAAATCCCAATGATATTTTTTATAGAAATAGAAAAAGCAGTCATAAAATTCATCTGGAAAAATAGAGACCCAGAATAGCTAAAACAGTCTTTTTCAGGAAGAGTGAAGCAGCACTACACCAGACCTTAAACTATACTACAAACTATACTACATACTACAGAGCAATATGAACAAACAGCATGGTATTGGCACCAAAATAGACCTATAGACCAATGGTACAGAATAGAGGATACTGAGACTAACCCACATAATTACAGCTATCTTATATTAGACAAAGGCACCAAAAACATACATTGGAGATAAGATAGCCTCTTTAACAAATGGTGCTGGGAAAACTGGAAATACATATGCAACATATTGAAATTAAACCCCTATTTCTCACCATGCACAAAATTCAACTCAAAATGGTTCAAGGATCTAGGAATTAAACCAGAGACACTGCATCTGTCAGAAAAAAAAAATGGGTCCAAATCTCCATCATGTTGGATTAGGCCCCTAGTTCCTTAATAAGATTCCTATACCATAAGAAATAAAATCAAGAATCAATAAATGGGATAGATTCAAACTAAAAAGCTTCTTCTCAGCAAAAGAAACAATAAGTGAAGTGAATAGAAAGCCTATAATTTGGGAATAAATTTCTACCATACACATGTCAGATAGAGCACTAATCTCTAGGATACATATAGAAGTCAAAAAATGTAACACCAAAAAAACAAATAACCCAATCAATAAATGAGCCAAGGACCTGAACAGACACTTCTCAGAAGAAATATGTAATCAATCAACAAATATATAAAAAAAAAGTGTTCAACATCCCCAGCAATTAGAGAAATGCAAACCAAAACTACTCTAAGATTTCATCTCACTCCAGTCAGAATAGCATCCATTAAGAATACAAACAACAATAAGTGTTGGCAAGAATGAAGGGGAAAAGGCACACTTATACATTGCTGGTGGAACTGCAAATTGTTGGTGCCAATATGAAAAGCAGTATGGAGATTCCTTGGAAAACTTGGAATGGAACCACCATTTGATCCAGCTATCCCACTCCTTGATCTATACCCAAAGGACTTAAAAACAGTATACTACAGAGACACAGCAACATCAATATTTATAGCAGCACAATTCCCAATAGCTAAGCTGTGGAACCAACCTAGATTCCCTTCAGTAAATGAATGGACAAAGAAAATGTGGTATATATACACAACAGAATATTATTCACCATTAAAAGAGAAAAAACTCATGACATTTGCAGGTAAATGGATGGTATTGGAGGATATAATGCTAAGTGAAGTTACCTAATCCCAAAAAAACAAATTTGAATGTTTTCTCTGATTAAAGTTGATGATTTATAATGTGGTAAGGGGGGTGGGAGGATTAGATTAACTCTAGATAGGGCAAAGGGTAAAAAGGGAAGGAAGGAGAGGAGGGGGAATAGGGGTAGGAAACACAGTGGAATTAGATGGACATTATTACCCTAAGTACATATATGAAGACACAAATGGTGTGACTCTACTTTGTGTACACCAGAATATAAAAAATTGTGCTCTATATGTATAATATGAACTATAATTCATTCTGCTGTCATATACAACAAATTAAAATTAAATAAAATAAATACCTTATAAAAATAAAGTTAAGGAATAAAAGACCTAACATTACATCTCAACACCCTAGAAAAAGAACAAATCAACACCAAAAGCAGAGAAGATAGGAAATAATTAAATCAGAGCTGAAATCAATGAAATTGAAATAAAAGAATTCAGAAGGTTGACAAAACAAGTTGTCTCTTTGAAAAAAATTTTAAAAATTGATTAAACCTTAGCCATGCTAATGAAGAGAAAGAGAAAATTCAAATTACTAAAATTTGTGATAAAAAAAATATTATGACAGACACTACTGAAATACAGAAGATGATTAGAAACTATTTTGAAAATTTATACTCTAATAAAATAGAAAATTTTAAAGAGATTTACAAATTTCTAGAGATATATGACCTACCAAAACTGAACCAGGAGGACATATACAATTTGAACAGATCAATCTCAAGTAATAAAATAGAAGATGCCATCAAAAGCCTGACAACTAAGCAAAGCCCAGGACCAATGGATTCTCAGCTGGGTTCTACAAGACCTTCAAAGAAGAGTTAATGCCAATACTTTTCAAATTATACCATAAAATAAAAAAGGAGAGAAACTTTCAAAAATCATTCTATGCAGCTAGTATCACTCCAATACCAAAACCAAACAAAGATAGATCAAAGAAAGAAAACTTCAGATCAATATCCCTGATGAACATAGATGCAAAAATTCTCAATGAAATCTGGCAAATAACATTTAAAAAAAAAAATTTTAAAAACAGTGTGCCACAATCAGGTGGGGCTTACCCCAGGGATGCAAGGTTGATTCAACATACGGAAATCAATAAACATAATTTATAACATCAATACACTTAAAGACAAAAATCATATGATCATCTCAATAGATGCAGAGAAAACATTTGACAAAATAAAGCACCCCTTCATGTTTAAAACACTAGAAAAACTAGGGATAGTAGAAACATACCTCAACATTGTAAAAGCTATCTATGCTAAGCCTCAGGCTAGCATCATTCTCAATGGAGAAAAATTGAAGGCATTCCCTCTAAAATCTGGAACAAGACAGGGATGCCCTCTCTCACCACTTCTATTCAATATAGTTCTCAAAATACTGGCCAGAGCAATTAGACAGACGAAAAATTAAAGGCATAAAGATAGGAAAAGAAGAATTTAAATTATCACTACTTGCAGATGACATGATTCTATACCTAGAAGACCTAAAAAGTTTTTATAGAAATAGAAAAAGCAGACATAAAATTCATCTGGAAAAATAAGAGACCCAGAATAGCTAAAGCAATCCTTAGCAGGAAGAGTGAAGCAGGTATCATCACTATACAAGACCATGAACTATACTGCAGAGCAATAGGAACAAAAACAACACAGTATTGGAGCCAAAACAGACTGGTAGGCCAATGGTACAAAATAGAGGACACAGAAACTAACTCACAAAATTACAATTATCTTATATTAGGCAAAAGTGCCAAACACATGCACTGGAAAAAAGATAGCATCTTCAACAAATGGTGCTGGGAAAACTGGAAATCCATATGCAACAAAATGAAATTAAACCCCTATCTCTCACCATGCACAAAACTTAACTTAAAATGGATCAAGGACCTAGGAATTAAACTAGAGACTCAATATCTAATAGAAGAAAAAGTAGGCCCTAATTTTCATCATGTGGGATTAGGCCCCAACTTCCTTAATAAAACTCCTATAGTGCAAGAATTAAAACCAAGAATCAATAAATGGGATAGAATCAAACTAAAAAGTTTTTTCTCAGCAAAAGAAACAATCTGTGAGGTTAACAGAGAGCCTACATCCTAGGAGCAAATCTTTACCCCTCACACATCAGATAAGAGAACTAATCTCTAGGGTATATAAAGAACTCAAAAAGCAAAGCACTGAAAAAACAAATAACCCAATCAACAAATGGGCCAAAGACCTGAACAGACACTTCTCAGAAGAAGATATAAAATCAATCAACAAATATATGAAAAAATTCTAATAATCTCTAGCAATCAGAGAAATTCAAATCAAAACTATTCTAAGATATCATCTCACTGCAGTCAGAATGGCAGCTACTATGAAGACAAACAACAAGTGTTGGCGAGGATGTGGAGGAAAAGGTACACTCATACATTGTTGGTGGGACTACAAATTGGTATAGCAAATATGGAATGCAGTATGGAGATTCTTGAAATCTGGGAATGGAGCCACCATTTGACCCAGGTATCCCTCTCCTTGGACTATACCCAAAGGACTTAAAAACAGCATACTACAGGAACACAGACACATCAATGTTTATAGCAGCACAATTCACAATAGCTAAACTGTGGAGCCAACCTAGATGCCCTTCAGTGGATGAATGGATACAAAAAATATGGCATATATACACAATGGAATTTTATTCAGCAATAAAAGAGAATAAAATCAAGGCATTTGCAGGTAAATGGATGGCTTTGGAGAAGATAATGCTAAGTGAAGTTAGCCAATCCCAACAAAACAAATGCCAAATGTTTTCTCTGATATAAGGAGGCTGAATCATTGTTGGGTAGGGAGGGGAAGCATGGGAGGAATAGATGAATTCTAGATAGGGCAGAGGGGTGGGAGGGAAATGGAGGGGGCAGAGGATTAGCCAAGTATGGTGGAATATGATGGACATCATTATCCAATGTACATGTATGAAGATACGAATTGGTGTGAACATACTTTATATACAACCAGAGATATGAAAAGTTGTACTGAATATGTGTAATAAGAATTGTAATGCATTCTGCTGTCATTTGTTTTTTAAAAATCAATAAAAAAAGAAAATGTGATATATACTATGTTTATAGCAGCTCAACTCACAAGAGCCAAGCTATGTAACCAAACCCAGTGCTCATCAAGAGATGAACAAATAATGAAAATGTGGTATATATACACAATGAAATATTACTTAGTCATAAAAGAGAATGACTTTATGACTTTTGCTGGTAAATGGATGGAACTGGAAACTATCATGCTAAGTGAAATAAGCCAATCCCAAAAAACCAAAGGCCGAAATCTTCTCTCTGATATGTGGATGGTAACACACAACAAGGGAGTGAAGAGATAAATAGAAGTTCAGTGGATTAGACAAAGGGGAACAAAGAGAAGGGGGGACTAGAAATAGGAAAGATAGTAGAATGAATTGAACATAAATTTTCTCTGTTATTATATGAATATACCACAATGAATCCCCATATCATGTATGACAAGAAGACTGGGATCCCATTAGGAAATAAGCTTTACTCTATGAATGTATAATGTGTCATATTGTCATATACATCTAAAAAGAACAAACAAAAATAAATAAATGAATGAATTTGTATTAAAAAAAGAAAATGTGATGAATAGTCAATGAAATTCTGTCATTAGCAACAATACATATATGAACTCAGAGGACATTAAGTGAAATAATCCCAAGACAAACAGAGAAAAACCATAATGTCACTCATATGTAGAATCTAAACAAGTTGATATCATGGAAACAGTAGAACAGTATGTACCAGGGACTGGTTGGTGCTTGGAGTAAACAGCAGAAATGCAAGTCCAAGAACACAAAATTTTAGGTAGACAGAAGGAATAAGTTCAGGAGATATATTGGACAATAGGATAACTGTACTTCGTGACAACATATTGTAGTCTTAAAAATTCAAAAGAGTGGAAATTGTGTATTCACCACAAAAATTATAATTATGTGAAGTAATACTTTCATTGGTTAGCTATATTTAACCATTCCACAGCCTATCTATATTTCAAAACATGGTGCATGTTGTACACAATAAATAGCTAGGTTCTTCATCAATTTAAAAAAAATAAAAATATATCAAATCAATAGCTAAAGGCCCTAAATATGAGACATGAAACTTCACGATACTTCATTCAAAATATCCAAGCTTTCACAGATTGTCTGAATCCTACATAGTACCTGATTGTCACTAATAATGTGAGTTTTATCTTCAGATGGGCCCAATATGCAGTCCATAGTTGCCACCCTAATAGTGTATATGGTAGAGCTCAGGAAAATAGTTTCTTGCAGCTGAAGACCATGAATGACTATGGTCATCATGGCAGATCCAGAGATCCCAGAAACAATGGGAAGAGGACATTAAAACCTCTAGACTGACGAAGGCTCTGGGTGGCACTAATGGGAATTCCTACTGTATTACTATTTAAGACACATTCTAGCACTTTTTGCTGTTGGATGGCCCACCCTTAGGGGAATTATTGGTGGTTAACAGCATAAAGGATGGAAATAAAATATGTAAATGAGGAATGTATTGCCTCTGAGATGTAAATAAACAGTGTGGGGCCCTTGGATAATCCCTGGGCTGACTAGTAGTTTTTCTGACATGTTCAGGGCCCTCAATTTTATGGGAAGCAATTACTAAATCTCAATAGAAAAGTTCTATGACATGTGTTCATATATGCCATGCAAGTGTATCCTTGGAATTTCCTCACATAAGGACGTTATCAGTGTAATAGGAGACATGTCTTCCTAGAAAGGTTGGATATGGTTAAGATGTGCCTGTATCAAATTGTAACAGCAAACTGTTTTCCAGTTGTAGTCATTCTATGGCATTCCAGTTGTAGTAATTCTATGTAGTAATTCTATAGTGGAAATCCACTATAATATACCATTCACTTATATCAGGTTTGAGTTCTGGACACCTGGCTTGTTAAAAGATAAACAACAGGAACATTATCAAGGCCAGGCATACCCATCCCCAGGAGTCTCACTCCATGGCTCTCAACTTATCCACAAACCTCGTAGTTAAGTCATATTCTCTTGTGGAATCCTTATATCATGGTCTCTGGAGCCTCTCTTCTCAGCCATATGTTTACAATTTGTTCTCAAAATTGTCAACAACTGAGGTTCATTATCACATTTTGAATTTGAGTCCACAGGGCATCTTTAGCTTCTTCAGGAAATTGATCCCCATGTGTCTGCTTTAAAAAGAGCAGATAAAACTCTGTCACTCTTGGTAATGGAAACTGCAAAGAAGCCCTTTGCCTGCCTTCTTACACATAAAATGTCTTAGGACAGAAATACAAGAAATTCTGATTCTCTCAAATTCTTCCAATTCTATAACTCTTGGCAAAAGTGTTGCTTTTATATCACTATTTTATTTATTTATTTATTTTAGTGCTTGGGATTGAATCCAGGACCTTGCTTTTGTTATTTCTACACTTGTAAAAAACTGTGTCAGAAACTGTCATTTGATTCTGGCATGTATTTTTGGAATAGAAGAAAATATTCTTCTCTAGTTCAGCCCCAAACCTTGGATACTTGTATTAAGAGAACAGAATGTGGAAGGCAATCTAAGGGTTGTTATATGAATGGAAAGCCAATAGAAAGCATGTCAGATTTAAGATTATTCAGAAATTCACATGGCACACTTTATCTTTGTCTTACCTCTGAAGAATGACAAGGTAAACAGCACTCTACACACATTTAGATTGTCTAATGTATGAGCATCATGTATTTTTTAAATCATCAATGATATAATTATGTTAATGTGGGCCATGAAAGCAATTAATTGTAAAAATCTGGAAGAAAATGCAAGACTTGCCAAAGGCCACAGGTTAGTATAAAGAGGGACAGGAGGATTGTTAGAGATCCTGGTCAATGTTTAATATCACCTACTACCTATAAAATCTATATGGGAAAATGTAAAGTTGATGAGCATAATTTTGATATGATTATCTAAAAATGAACACAGAATGTCTCCACAAATTATCCCTCCCGGAAAATTACCAATTTATCTATAAAAAACTCTTATTGTTAAACACACACACACACACACACACACACACACACTATAGGACATCGTCTTCCTGATTTCCATATTCTAAGAATAGATAGCAGTTTGGGATTGATGATCTGTCATCCTTTGTTGAGGACACTCTAAAACTGAGCAAAATTTATTCTGTGATGCTGCCTGTGCATCTCGCAAGATCTCTATCCTCAGGAGTATACTGCAAATCAGTGACCTGGAGACACTAATGGTAGAGAGAAACATGAAAGAAATTCTAATTAATATGGTTTATCGATGCCTGAGCCTTGTTCATGCAGAAGGAAGTCTCACAGTATAAAATGAGAAGCTATTCAGCATTGCTCATGTGGGGGAAGTCTTGTTTCTGAAACAATGAAGTCAGATATTTGGACAGTGATGAGATGACAGTCTATAGCAGATATCCAGTGAAGCAAAAATATTACAGAGATGTTAAAGAAAGAAACAGGAAACACAGAAAAAAGCATCAGGTGGAGATATTTCTACAAAGAGCAAGAAGTAGGAGAGACAGAGTCAGAGGAAAGTGCTTACAATATGGGCATTTCATAAACACGTAAATTTGAGAAATTACAAAGCCTTTAGGAATGAGGTCATTTATATAAAATATGGGGCTTTCCATGGAGCCAAGTGTAATCCAAGGAACACTAATTTGGGCTAATACGACGAAGAGCAATGTGTGACCTCATTCTGTTCTTAAAATAAGCCTTATCTCTTCTACTGGGGAATTCTGCAGTTTTCATCTTTCTCACTTTTCCCCTTTTAGATCTGCTGGAGGTCAACTATGAAAAACAGGACCATGCTGACTGAATTTATTCTACTGGGCCTCACAAGTCAACCTGAACTTCAGGTGGTGATGTTCATCTTTCTGTTTATCACCTACATGCTCAGTGTCCTAGGAAATCTAACTATCATCATCCTCACCTTACTGAATTCTCAGCTCCAAACCCCCATGTATTTCTTCCTCCGGAATTTCTCCTTCTTAGAAATTTCCTTCACATCCATTTTTATTCCCAGACTTCTCACCAGCATGACAACAGGAAATAAGGCCATCAGCTTTGCAGGCTGCTTCAGTCAGTATTTTTTTGCTATATTTCTTGGGGCAACAGAGTTTTATCTCCTAGCTTCCATGTCCTATGATCGTTATGTGGCCATCTGCAAACCCCTGCATTACCTGACCATTATGAGCAGCAGAGTCTGCACACAGCTTGTGCTCTGCTCCTGGCTGGGGGGACTCCTTGCTATCGTACCGCCAATCGCCTTGATGAGTCAGGTAGATTTCTGTGCCTCCAATGTTCTGAATCATTATTTCTGTGACTATGGGCCCCTCCTGGAGCTGGCCTGCTCAGACACAAGTCTCTTGGAAAGGATAGTTATGCTTGTGGCTGTGGTGACTCTAGTGATTACTTTGGTTCTGGTGACAGTTTCTTACACATACATCATCAGGACTATTCTGAGGATCCCCTCTGCCCAGCAAAGGACAAAGGCCTTTTCCACTTGCTCTTCCCACATGATTGTCATCTCCCTGTCTTATGGCAGCTGCATGTTTATGTACATTAATCCCCGTATAAAAGAAAGAGGTGCTTTCAACAAAGGAATAGCTGTGCTCATTACTTCAGTCACCCCCATGTTGAATCCCTTCATTTATACATTAAGAAATCAACAAGTAAAGCAAGTCTTCAAAGACACTGTTAGAAAGATTGTGAAGTTTTAAGAAAAAAAAGAACACCCTTCAATGAAAAATGTATTTGTACTTCATAAATATATATTTAGAGTCTACTAAATTTCAAGGGTTGAACTGGCTCTTGAAGATAAAAATACAGAAATCATGTGTTCTAATGGTCAAGGAATCTACAATCTAGAGTAGAGGTAAGGAATATAGACTATACATTTTTGGATAAATTTACAAAAAAAGAAATGAAATGACATAGTAAGTGCTACTAGAGACAGGTGAATGATCCAGCAAAGAACAGAAAGACTTAGCACTTCTTTATAGAAATGACTTCAAATTTAAGAAGCAAAACACTGCTTGTTAAGTAGAAGTGGTAAAGAATCTGGGGTGATGAAGAAGGCCAGATCATAAAGTATGTAATTGCAAACTGTGGGGTTAGTTGAGTGTCATGAGTCAGAGGAGTGTGAGAGCTGTGGGGGGAAATCTGGGGCAAATCAGGACAATTGCAACAGTAGTGCGGTGTCATAACATCCAACACTCAGGATACTTGGGTTCTAGTTCCAGCTTTTTTTTTAAGTGATGAAAGTTTAATACATTAAAATGATATTTATAAAAAAGAAAAAAGAAAAAAAAAGAAATCCCTTATGAGCCAGGTGTAGTGGTGCACACCTGTAATCCCAGCAGCTCAGGAGGCTGAGACAGGATTGCGAGTTCAAAGCCAGCATCAGCAAAAGCTAGACACTAAGAAACTCAATGACACTAAGCCTGTCTCTGAATAAAATACAAAATAGGGTGGGGATGTGGCTCAGTGGTTGAGTGCCCCTGAGTTCAATCCCCAGTAACCACCCCCCAAAAAAGGGAAAAAAAAATAAACTCCCTGTGGCCATCAGCATTGTGAGGCACTGACCTTGTTCCTCAGTCCCAGAGACTGAGGAACTTCCATTAAAGTGTAATTTCATTTCTTTCCCTTTATCATTTAGGTTTCAGTTGTAGCCATTGCAACCTCCATCTCTTTGTAAGAGGAAAATGAAAGGAAAGATCTTGCGAGATGCACAGGCAGCATCACAGAATAAATTTTGCTCAGTTTTAGAGTGTCCTCAACAAAGGATGACAGATCATCAATCCCAAACTGCTATCTATTCTTAGAATATGGAAATCAGGAAGACGATGTCCTATAGTCCACATTTAGTCCACATCATTCAAATTAGAAAAAAAACTCTCTAGATTTTGTCACCTTACATACCCACTTTCTAGAGGTTAGGATTAAAAGAGGCTCCTAGAGGAAGGTTAGAAACCTGTCTATTTGTGCCTCTCCTTGACAGAATCTATTGTTTATTTTATTAGATGACATATTTTAAGTTAATAGCAAGAGATTTTCTCTCTCTTTGATAGTCTCTGGTGATGTTTTTTATTTATATGCATTAATTGTAAACATTAATAGGATTCAGTGTCATATTTCAAATGCATGCATATACTGTACACTGATCAAATCCAGCCTCCCTTTATCCTTTTATGGTTTTATTTTCATCCTTTTGTTTATATTGATTAGATATTAGAAAACATAAATTTTGTGATCTGCTCCATTCCATTAATTTTCTTCAAATATACTGCTTTTGTTGCTAACATAAAACACCACAGATATCTATTCTGTGAAGTGAAGATAATATAAGGTATGGATTTAGTTTTATATCTAGAATATTCCAAATTATGAGCCTTGGAAAATAGCTGGGAATAAACTACCCTACTAAAGAAAACTCAGCAAATGGATTCAAGGTAACAACTTAAATTTTAACAGGTATTGGTACCGCCTTGATTTCAATGGAAGGACATTTGTTTTTTAATCTGAGCATGTCTATGCAATTTAATGATATCCTAACACATTGTGGGATGTTGTTTACTCTTTTGAGTACAAATGCAACATAACCCACTACATCAATATACTTTATAGGTTCTAACATGAGCAGCATGGTGCTCCTCAAGCATTTAACATAAAAGCTGGATTGTACTGATCATAAATACAAATTGTCAGACCCACAGAAAGTATTGGAGCATATACAGTATTGCTGAATAAAAGGTCCTGTATGGAAAGCCTCTGCTAATATGAATGTCTAGTAATTAATTTGATTTTCAATTTATTCCAGATTCATTGAGGTAACATTTAACTGATACAGAATATTCTTAAACAGTCACACCTACATTATTAAGTTCCTCCACATCCAAATTTCTCCAAAACCATGTGTGGTAAAGTAGAAGTAATGCCACCAGTGGTTTAAAACACAGGCTTTAGTTCAAATCTCCAACTCTCAATGATCTATCAGAATTACCTAGGGTTATTTTCTTGAACTTTATAAAGCTTATCTTTATCAACTCTAAAATATGGATATTAACAGTGTCTATATGTAGGGTACTGGGAAGAATACATATAAATTGATTGCTTTAATATAACTAGGACTATAAAACATTGGCCATTTTACTTGAAATCCTTCTGCAATAAAACACATATATTCTACTCCTCCTGTGTCTAATTCCATGCCTAGATCACCAGATCAGTGAAATTCTTGCCTATGTTCCAGATAAAGACATCAGAATAGCCAATAACAAATCATTAGAATTTGGTTAACATTAGCCTCATGTACACTGAATATCTGTGGGAGAGAGGAAATATATGAATATGCTGGGAGAGAGTGGTAAGCACACCATGTAAGTCAGTGCTTAAAATCACAAGGCAGGATATCACTATCTTCATAAAAATGTTTAAGGTCTAATAGTTAAGACATGCATTCATTTTAACTTGATTTCTATAACTGGAGAGAGTCAGGAGTCTACTTTCAGAATTCTGCATGTTGATATCCAATTCTCCCAGCAATATTTAGGGAAAAACTGTCTTTTCTCCAATGTGTGTTCTTAGAATCTTATCAAAAATCAGTTGGCTTAGATGTGTATGTTTCTATTTTCTTCTAGGCTATTTTGCGCCACTGGTCTATGTCCCTGTTTCTGTGCCAACACTATGCCATTTTGATTACTAGAGTTTTACACTGTGTTTTCAACTTAGGTAACAGGATGATTCTGGCTTCACTATTTTTTGAATGGCTATTTGGGGTTGATTGATTTGGCTATTTGGGGTTTTCTGTGGTTCCACACAAATTTCAGAATTGTGCTTTCAGGTTTTGTGAAGAAGTCGTTGCCATTTTGATAGAGATTTCATTAAAATGTAGATGGTTGGACACATTATAGACATTCTAACAATATTGATCCTTCTAACCCCAAAACATAGGATATCTTTTCATTTTTGTATGTGTGTCCTCTTCAATTTCTTTCATCAAAATTTTATAATTTTTATTATATAGAGAAATTTTGCACCTCTTTGCTTAAATTTATTCATAAGCATCAATTTTTTAACTATTATAAATAAAATTTCTTTCTTGATTTCTATTTCAAATAATTTGCTATTGGTGTATTCAAATGCTATTTATTCTGCATGTTCATTTTGTGTGCAACTTGAATGAAATTGTTAGTTCTAGTTAGTTTTGGGGGCAGTTTGGAGGTCTTTCTTTATATATAAGGTCATGTCATCTTCAAACAGTGACAATCTGACATCATCAGGGTGTGTGCCCCACTGCACTACACCAGAGGCAGGAACCTCGTCCACGTAGTACTTCTCATGACCCAGACAGCTCCATTAGAGACCCAATCCAACTGTGTTCTTCCCCCAGTGCAGTGAATGAATTGCTCTGCTGAGCTGCTGCTATGCCCCCCACCCCACTGTGCTTCCCATGGAGACTAAAAGGTACAGGCTGCACAGACTGTGATGCATTACCTAGGCACATTAGAGTGACCCCAACCCACACACAGGCCCTAGAGATTGGCAGGGGCATGACACATACCACAGGCAACCTTCCCAAGCTGCCAAGTGACTGCATTACACCTGTCTGGTGCAAGTAGAAGAGCCCCCCCCCACCTTGGGAAACCTGTGGATACTGACAGGTGACCTCCTGCTACTATGCTTGCATACAATAGATGATTAATAGAAAAGTGAGAAATAGTTGATAGAAAGATGACAGATCAATAATAGATACATAATAGATAGAAACAAATAATATTTTCCCCTAAGATGGCATCAAATTAAAAAGCTTCTGCATAGCAGAAGAAAGAATTAGGAATGTGAAGAGAGAACCTACAGAATCAAAGAAAATCTTTGCTCACTACTCTGTGACAGAGGATTAATATCTAGAATATATCAAAAACTAAAAAATACTTAACACCAAAAAAATCAAATAACCTAATTAATAAATGAGCAAATGAATTAAACTCTTCTCAAGATAAAAAATAGAAATGGTCAACAAATAGATGAAAAATGTTCAACATCATTAGCGATTAGGAAATGTAAATCAAAACTACACTGAGGGATGGGCACAGAGGCTCACACCTATAATCCCAGAAGCCTGGTTTGGAAAGCTAAAGCAGAAGGATTGTGAGTTCAAAGCCAGCCTCAGCAAGGGTCGGTACTAAGCAACTCAGTGAGATCCTGTCTCTAAATAAAATACAAAATAGGGCTGGGGATGTGGCTCAGTGGTTGAGTGTCCCTGAGTTCAATCCCTGGTACCAAAAAAAAAAAAACTACACTGAGATTTTATCTTATACCATTCAGAATGGCAAGCATCAAGCATACAAATAATAATAAATTCTAGAGAAGATGAGGAGAAAAAGGAATACTTTTACACTGTAGTGGGATTGTAAATTAGTACAATTACTATGGAAAATCAGTATAGAGTTTCCACAAAAGATTAGGCATGGAGCCACTATATGACCTAACTATACCAGTCCTGGTTTTTTATCCAGAAGAATTAAAGTCATCACTCTATAGTGATCCACGAATATTATGGTTATAGCAGCAAAATTCACAATAGCCAAACTAGGGAACCAGTATAGATGCCCATCAGTGGATGGAAACATAAAGAAAATATGATAGTGATGTACATATGCAGAGAGAGAGAGAGAGAGAGAGATAGTTTTATTCCATCATAAAGAAAAATTAAAGTATGTCACCTGCAGAAAAATGGATAGAATTTGAGGCCATTATGTTAAGTGAAATAAGCCAAACTCAGAAGGTCAAAGACAACATGTTTTCCCTCATATTTGGAAGCTAGAGAGGTAAAAGGAAAAAGGGGTGGCAGGGGTTTCATGAAAAAGGAGATCATTAGAGAAAGGGAGGAGGGAAAATTTGGGAAGGAACAAGGAAGTGCCAGGGAGTGATATTTGCCACGTTACATTGTTCTATTGTGTGCAGGCAGGAGTCTGTAACAACACCATGAATGTAACAACATGGAGGGACATAACAGTATGTTCAACTGTAATGCACCAGAGAAAAAATGTGGAAGGAGTGAAAAAAGAATCCCTCTAAAAAAGATGAACATCCTGACATTTTTTACAATATGTATGAACCCAGAGAACACTACTCTAAATTAAATAACTCAGACTCTAAAAAAGATCATTATTTAATCTCTTGTATGAGGAATGTAAAATAGATAAAAAGCAGAAGAGAAACAGAGAATAGAATAGTGACTGTGGGTGGGAGAAGCAGGGAGATGTTTGGTCAATGGGTACAAAGTTTGCAAAGCAAGACAAGTAGCTTCTGGAGATCTAAGGCACAACAATATGACTAAACTTAGCAATGTCATGGCACACATTTTAAATGTGTTAAGAGAGTGAATTTTAAGTGTCCTCACCATGGAAAGAGAGAAAAACTATGAGGCAAGAGGAAGAAAACATAGGTGGCAGCAACGGCAACTCTGCTGCCTAAAAGAAAGAAAATTTAATATAAGACAGATTTTGAACAACAGTTTTTCATAAGGAAATAGATGAAATATCACTATTCAAAAAGTTAGATGATAGACTATAACAAATAATAATGCATTGCATTATCCAAATTTTTTAATTCACAATGGACATATTCACAATGAACAATGTAAATTAGACCAAAGAATTTTAGTAGAGATAACAAATTGGGGGGTGATAAAAAGCTCTATTCTTTAAGAAAACATAACTTCTCTAAGTGTTTGTGCATAGAATAATGCTCCAAAACATAAGAAGTATAAACTGATTAAACTACAAGGAGAAAAAGACAAATACACTATTATAGTTAGAAACATTGAAACACTTGTGTCGATGATTAATTGAACTAATACAGAAATTCAGTAAGTATACAGGAGACTTAAGCAAAACCTCTATAACTATGGCCTTCCTGACTTTATTTACACAACACTCCACCCAAAGAAGAGCAGAAATGTTCTAAAGTTCACAGAAAATATTTACTAAGATAGACAGTAGGGCTGGGGATATGGCTTAAGCTGTAGCGAGCTCGCCTGGCAGGCATGCGGCCCGGGTTGGATCCTCAGCACCACATACAAACAAAGATGTTGTGTCCACTGAAAACTAAAATAAATACATAAATATTAAAATGTTCTCTCTCTCTCTCTCTCTCTCTCTCAAAAAAAAAAAAAAGATAGTATTCAGGGCTCTCTAAAGGATCTAGATGAATTAAAAAACATTCAAATTATACAAAACATAATATCTGGTCAAAGAGAATTAAGGTAGAAATCATTCACAAGATTTCTGAGAAACATAACTGAAAATACAACTAAAGCAGTATTCATAGGGAAATTTATGGTTCTAGAGCAATAATTAAAATATGTAAATTCTATCATCAGCCATAATCTTAGCCGTGAAGCTACATCAGCTCTCAGGGAGGCTGGGTAGTATTTTACCTGGGCACTTTGTCATTGTCAATAAAACGAGCATTCAGTAACTATGGATTAAAAAGAAGAAGAAAAAGGAGGGAAATGATCAGTGTTACCTACAGCTTATCAGCTATTCCTCAAAACTTTACTCAAAGGACAGTAGAATGAATTGGGCATAACTTTCCTCTGTTCATATTCGAAACACAACCAGTGTAACTCCACATCACGTACAACCACAAGAACAGGAAGTCATACTCCACATATGTACAATATGTCAAAATACTTTCTACTGTCATGAATATATATAAAGAAATATTTTTAAAAAAAAAAAAAACTTTACTCAATAAAGAGACATCCCCTTTATCTCTAACCTATGCCCTTTGTCAGGGATAACAGACAGACAGTGTCTCACAGTGTCTCTACTGAGTGTGAGAAAACTTAGTGGAGCAGTGCTGAGAGGGAGAGCCAAGACACCTGCTGCAATGAACACCTCCATCATGTGACAAAAGAATCAACAGGAACAGCAGGAATGGAGTCCAGAAATGATGGCAGAAACAGTCAAAGCCTTAGTCACTTCCATAAAGTAGTGAGAAGTCAAAGTGAAAAATAGAGAGAGAGAATATATCCTGGGACCAAGGACTTTTCATTCAGTGCTTAGATGCAAAACTCTCTGTTGCTTTAAACACCACAGGTAGGTCCACTGCTTATCTGAAAAGATACAAGTAGGAAGGGGTATTGACAATGCAGGCCAGGCAGACTAGGAGAAAATCACATCTGAAATGCCCTGAGCCTCTTAATTATTGGAGAAAGGGGATCCAACATGGCGGCGGGCACAGAGAGATCAAGTCTCTGACCTCTTCAGCTGTGCGGGCATAGGGAGTCGTAAACCATCTAAATGCTGTTTGCTCAGGATCACTAGGCAATGCTGAGCTGACGTGGATCTGGGGCAAACAGTCTGGGCCTCTCAGAACACACACTGAGCCCAGATCGGCTGAATTCAAGCTCCCGTTCGCCTGCTTCTCACAGACAAACTGCTGTGACTCAGCACTAAACGATCCCGCTGAAACAACTGGTCAGCCCTTCTGAACCTACAGAGGTTACTGCCAACCGAGCCTTTATAGGCAGTGGCCACAGGATTGAAACGGGGCTTGGGAGAGCCAGTCAGGACCCACCCGTTGCATTGGTCACCCGGCAACGGGAACGAACTGTCGCCATTTGCATGGGACACCACCATGGCAGAGAACTGACGTCACCAGAATGCAGCGGAGGAGATAACTCCATTGAAACCTGCGGCAACAGGTGTGTAACCCCCTAGCCTTCCCTCTCCACACAGCGGGGAAACCTTAAGGGCCCCGCCCAGCTCTCCCATAAGGGTCCCTCCCAGCTCTCCCGGGAGCACGATAGCCAGACCCAGGGAATCAGGAGTGGTGCGGGACCCGCGGCGCAGAACTCCTGGCTACCGCTCCCACCAGTGCTAACAACTGAGGTCTCTTGCACCAGCTACCGGGGGCTTGGCTACCGGAGGGCAAGCAAAATTCGCTGAGGGTTCTCAGCCCCAAGCTCTAAAAACTTAGGGTCTGAGGGAATGGCAAACAGGGAGAGTGTGCCCAGTTGTTCATGAAAATAGGGCTCCCAGGAGCAGCAGACCTGGCGTGTAGCCAGTATTGTGGTGAGCATCACCGGTGAGCGGGGCCTGGCTTGAGGAAAAGTGGGGAAGTGACTAGACACAAGAGAAGGCCCTAGGCACTCAGGATTGGAGACCCACCCAGTCTGGGAGGAGGAGCTGCTACACAGTGATTGGTTCCCGCGTATTGAGAGAAGCGTGGCCCTGTGGGAACAGCTCCACCTACTGGAAGAGAAGTTAATCAAACTCTAAGACTGCATTTATTTTTTTTTTTTTAATTTGGGGTTTTTTTAATTTTCATTTTTTTGTTGTTTTCTAAATTTTAAAAAATATATATTATTTTTTTAATTTTTATTTTTATTTATTTTTAATTTTTTTTCTATTTTTCTGTTCTATTTTTTTCTTTTGTCTTTTCATTTCTTTTCAATTTCCTTATTCCCCCTTCCTTGAATTCTACCTGCTTACTCTCATCCTCTTTAGTGACTTCTTCCCTTCCCTTCTAA
>NW_025999853.1:50149627-50174355 GCF_001458135.2 Marmota marmota marmota | reverse complement strand
GGAAAGCTGGGAATGGAACCACCATTTGACGCAGCTATTGCACTTCTTGGACTATTCCCTGAAGACCTTAAAAGAGCATACTACAGGGATACTGCCACATCAATGTTCATATCTGCACAATTCTCAATACCTAGACTGTTGAACCAACCCAGATGCCCTTCAATAGATGAATGCATAAAAAAAATGTGGCATTTATACACAATGGAGTATTACGCAGCACTAAAAAATGACAAAATCATGGAATTTTCAGGGAAATGGTTGGCACTAGATCACATTATGTTAAGTGAAGCTATACAATCCCTAAAAAACAAATGCCAACTGTCTTCTATGATATAATGAGAGCAACTAAGAACAGAGCAGGGAGGAAGAGCAGGAGGAAAAGATTAACATTAAACAGAGACATGAGGTGGGAGGGAAAGGTAGAGAAAAAGGAAATTGCATGGAAATGGAAGGAGACCCTCATTGTTATACAAAATTACATATAAGAGGTTATGAGGGGAATGGGAAAAAAACAAGGAGAGAAATGAATTACAGTAGATGGGGTAGAGAGAGAAGATGGGAGGGGAGGCATGGGGGGATAGTAGAGGATAGGAAAGGTAGCAGAATACAACAGTTACTAATATGGCATTATGTAAAAATGTGGATGTGTAACCGATGTGATTCTGCAATCTGTATTTGGGGTAAAAATGGGAGTTCATAACCCACTTGAATCTAATGTATGGAATATGATATGTCAAGAGCTTTGTAATGTTTTGAAAAACCAATAAAAAAATTATTGGAGAAAGGAGCTCATGTTGTGTTCCACAGAAGCAGATATTGGAGTGTAAGATAAACTTTTGTTCAAAACCTACACCACCCCTGTAAGCACACTGACTCACTGTCCTCTGATCCTCAGTTTTCCTATCTGAAAACAGGACTTCTTAAATTTTCTTTGAGTAGAAGATTTTTATTTTACATGACATTTAGGTCACAAATACATTACATATAATACAAATCAAGTACTAGGCAGGATTTAGTCCTGGGGGAAATACAGAGATTCAACAAAGTAATCAAAAGAGAATTGAAACATTAAACTCTCCACGTCTCTGAGGACACTGTCCCTATTGCTACATAAATTTTTACATTATCCATTAGACTGCCACCAATTTGTGAATAACTTCTCAAACTGAGTCACCAAGGACTGACTTGTTTGCTCTGTTGTTCCCTGTGCACTGGTAGCAATATAAAGCAAAGGCTGCTATTACAGAATTTTCAGGGAAGCCTGCCTCCCTGACCAAGACCACATGAGCTCTCCAACAGACTAGAATTTTCTTTTCTGCTCTACAACACTATATTTTTTCCTTGAACTAACAGAATCAATGGGAAATCTGGTATAAATTGCCATTTTAGATGTGTGGAATAAAGAAAGGATAGTGACTGCTCTCATGATAGCAGGAGTGATGAAAATCTAGACAGGAACTGTCAATTGCTACACTTGCCTGAGGGTGAGTGTGTGTGTGCATGTGTGTGTCCACCCATACATGTGCTCATGTGGAGGTTGAGGATGGGGACTGGGACAGGTGAAAATGAGGGGGCACAGAATACACATAAAGCTCCTCGACAGCTAATGCTCCTACACTGTGGTTCTGTCAAAGCCCTCTAATGAAGGCGGGCCAAAAAGTAAGTATATAATTAGTATGTAATTTTATGACATATTTTCCATATACTGTAAACCAGGCAGAAGGTAAATAATCAGTTTTTAAATCTTATATTCAGTTCATTGAAGGGTATTCACAATTAATTCTATAAAAGTGTCATTCTAAAGAAAAATGAAATTAGAATTTTCCTCTGATGGCCAGTTTCTCCTTTATCCTGGCCATGAGTATCAGTTGAGGAGACTGTTTTATCTCTAGAAACATAGAAGACTACAGAAAAGACACTTCTACTCAAAATATCTGCTAGTGTCATAGATATCAAATAATATCCATACTAGATATGATCTTAGAAGAAAATCCCCTTTTTATCCATCAAGTATTTAAGGCCTTTTGCCACGAATTTGGCTGATGCAGAATTCAAACTCTTCTAGAAGCTAAACTGTCCAATCTGTGAGAAGTCTTGGTCCCAAATGAAGACTAAATGAGATTTGTTTCAAACATAATAAACAAGTATCTAAAATATATTTTAAAATGCACTAGAAAGTTCATTTTAAAAAATAAAAACCAAATCACCAAAGTGACTAAGAAATACATGGGAGAGAACAGAAGAAGGGGAACAGAGGTAATTCAGTGTGAATAAATAAACCTCATCAATCACCTTGTATTTGCCAGGGGCCCTGATGGTACAATACCATCTCTCAGGTGAATTATTCCTCCCATGCAGTTTTCCTTCTTCTAAAATCATATCTGTGAATCCTGAGCCATGTGTCCAGGTTTTGGTGACACCTTGGTCTGCTAAAATTTGTACAGATACTGTTGGATGTGGATTTATATAGGAAAGTATGAATAGATACTAGTATAACTAAGAATAATTCTCAAGGAAGAAGCATGAAATAGATACTGTTTCGAATACAAAATTACATTTCTGCTATTACCTTCTGTTACCATGTCAATTAAAACGTGTTAATATGAAAGAGTATCTTCTACTAGTGACCTCAATCTTCTTTAGGGAGCAACGTTTTCATAGGTGAACCTATAGGTGAGTATCTGATATAATGCTCTATACATAATAAGTAATTATTGAATATTTATTTGAATGAATGAATGTTGATTGTTTTCTTGGACAGTAATAAATAAGAGAAACGTACAGTGTCTTTGATTCTCAAATGGACCACAAATACTGGGTGCAAGTGGGGCAGTTGTTTAAGCAATTTAAAACTTAGTTTCTTCCTCTTTTATAAAAAAATTTGCAGGGTTTTTTTCAATAAATTGTGAGCTATATCTAAAGTTGAAAATCTAACAATCCCCCTATTAAGACATATTTTATAATGTCATATTTTATAACATATTTTATAATTTTTAAGTTATTAAATACATATACTCTGTAGATAATGAATTTGTAAGATTTTCATTTACAAGTTGCATATCTGAAAACAGCTGCTTAAAATATAGAACTGCAATGAGGGTTTAAGTTTGGATACAAAGTGAAGTAGAATTCCCTGAGCCCATATCTAACGTGGTTCCTGAAAATATATCAATTTGAATACAAGGACGTTTGAAACTTCTGGGAAGTGCTGAAATGAACAGAGATAAAGGCCAAAGAGAAAGGTAGGGAACTTTATTATTTGTTTACAAAGATGAGTTTGTAAGAGTCCATCTGTTCCTAGATGTTGCCTGAGCTAGTTACATTACCAAAAACCCAGAGAACATAAACAAGATTAGGAAGACAGTTGGTAAATTAGCAGGGAGAATGATTGGAATGAAACAGCAGGAATCATTCAAAAAAGAGGTCACAGACAGACTCAGGTGACTGAGTGGCACTAAGAAGACTGGGTGGACCAGGCTGCAAAGAAAGCAGCACCACAGATCTCTCCTCCTGGGCTCTGTCATTGACCAACACCACAGCAGGACGCAATCAGGTTCATGCTCAGGTTCCAGAAAATGGTTCTTTATGCCACTTCAAAGGTTCAAAAAAAGACAATGCCTAAGACTCTCAAAACTGTCTACACATTCTTTTCACTATAGAAGAGAGAACAGTGGAGTAGAGAAAAGGGATCAAGGAAGAGGGAGGGGAAGTGGGAAGAAGGGTGGAATGAATCTGACACACTTTCCTATGTACATCTATGAATATACCCCAACCAATTGCACCTTCATGTATGTCCAGAAGGCATAAATATAAAAATTATCAATAAATAGAAGGGAAAGAGGAAGTAGTGAGGACTGAATCAGAGAAAATTACATTCCATGCTTGATAAATTTTATTAAAATGAACCCCAATACAATGTTTCACTAATACTGTGTACACTAAAATGAACTCATAAAAAGAAATACTTTTAATTCACAAAGTGTAAGAACAAAAAAGCTAAGGTACACCTTTATGTCCTAAATTTTTCACCTTATTTAGAGATAATTGAGCACAAAGAAAAAATTACTCTAAATTGAATATGCTGCTATTAAATTTCATTACAATAACATTAAATGATCAAAATAAAATTCTAATTAACAGATCCTCCTTGAATTTCAAAATACAACATTACAGTATGGCAGGGGAAGACAAAGCAAGGTGAAGATAGGAGAAGAGAAGTCCAAAAGTGGCATAATTCTTCCAGAATAAGAACACATAGAGTATCACCTCCAGGCAATATTGTTAATAGACTGCATTCTGCACATATGATTTATGTTTTGTTTGGTTTTTATTTGATATTATTACTGATGCAGTACAAGCATAAGATCTATATTCAAAATTTTCTGTAGAACCTTCTTGTATGATACCAATGGTATGGGTGTGTTCAATATGGTAATTGATTATCAGATAAAGGAATATTAAGTGCAGTGAGCTGTCTGGCTGGGATGACACCAGTCAGGCTCCAATGCTGGCTTCTTTTGACACCTCACTTCAGGTCCTCTCACTTGTGACTTGGCAAAGGCAGGGATGAGAAATCATACAGCAATAACAACATTCATCCTGCTGGGATTGACGGATGATCCAAAACTACAAGTTCTAATTTTCATATTTATGTTTCTCACTTACATGTTGAGTGTGGCTGGGAATCTCACCATTATCACACTCACACTTTTGGATTCTCATCTTAAAACTCCCATGTATTTTTTTCTCCAAAATTTTTCATTCCTGGAAGTCTCANTATATATATTTATATATATTGTTAATAACTTCACCCACATTGTGAGTTTTTAGCAAGCACAATTTATGTGCAGAATAATGGGCCCCTCCTGGAGCTGGCCTGCTCAGGCACAAGCCTCTGAGAAAGGATGGTCATGCTCGTGGCTGTGGTGACTCTAGTGATTACTTTAGTTCTGGTGACAGTTTCTTACACACACATCATCAGGACCATTCTGAGGATCCTCTCTTCCCAGCAAAGGAAAAAGGCCTTTTCCACTTGCTCTTCCCACATGATTGTCATCTACCTGTCTTATGGCAGCTGCATGTTTATGTGCATTAATCCCTCTATAAAAGAAGGAGATGCTTTCAACAAAGGAATAGCTGTGCTCATTACTTCAGTCACCCCCATGTTGAATCCCTTCATTTATACACTAAGAAGTCAACAAGTAAAGCAAGTCTTCAAAGACACTGTCAGAAAGATTGTGAAGTTTTCAGAAAAAAAAAAAGAACACCCTTCAATGAAAAATGTATTTGCACTTCATAAATATGTATTGAGAGTTTCCTAAATTTCAAGGGTTGAACTGGCTCTTGAAGATGAAAATACAGAAATCATATGTTCTAATATACAAGGAATCTACAAATCTAGAATAGAGGTAAGGTATATAGACTCTACATTTTTGGATACATTTACAAAAAAGAAATGAAATTACATAGTAAGTGGTACTGGAGACAGGTGAATGATCCAGCAAAGAACAGAAAGACTTAGCTCTTCTTTACAAAAATGACTTCAAATTTAAGAAGCAAAACACTGCTTGTTAAGGAGAAGTGGTGAAGAATCTGGGGTGATGAAGAAGGCCAGAGCATAAAGTATGTAATTGCAAACTGTGGGGTTAGTTGAGTGTCCTGAGTCAGAGGAGTGTTAAGAAATGCCTTATAAGCCTGGTGCAGTGGTGCATACCTGTAGTCCCAGCAGCTCAGGAGGCTGAGACAGGACTGCGAGTTCAAAGCCAGCCTCAGCAAAAGACAAGCACTAAGCAATTCAATGAGAGCCTGTCTCTAATAAAATATAAAATAGGGCTGGGGATGTGGCTCAGTGGTTGAGTGCCCCTGAGTTCAATCCTCAGTAACCAATGCCTCCCCCACCCCCCAAAAAAAAAGAAAAGAAAAAAGAAACTCCCTGTGGCCATCAGCATTGTGAGGCACTGACCTTGTTCCTCAGTCCCAGACACTGTGCTTCCATTAAAGTGTAATTTCATTTCTCTTCTTTATCATTTAGGTTTCAGTTATACCCATTGCAATCTCAATCCTTTGTAATAGGAAAATGAAAGGAAAGAGTATACATTTAGTCCACTTCATTCAAATTAGAAAAAAAAAACTCTCTAGATTTTGTCACCTTACGTACCCACTTTCTAGAGGTTAGGGTTAAAAGAGGCTCCTAGAGGAAGGTTGGAGGCCTCTCTGTTGGTGCCTCTCCTTGACAGAATGTATTGTTTATTTTCTTAGATGACATATTTTTAAGTTAATAGCAAGAGATTTTCTCTCTCTTTGATAGTTTCTGGTGATGATTTTATTTATATCCATTCATTATAAACATTAATGGGGTTCAGTGTCATATTTCAACTACATGCAAACACTGTACACGGATCTATTCCTTTATCCTATTATGGTTTTATTTTCATCCTTTTGTTTATATTGATTAGATACTAGAAAGCACAAATTTTGTGGTCTGCTCTATTCCATTAACGTCTTCAAATATGCTGCTTTTGTTGCTAACATAAGCCACCCCAGATATCTATTCTGTGAAGTGAAAATAATATAAGGTATGGATTTAGTTTTATATCTAGAATATTCCAAATTATAAGCCAAAGAAAATAGCTGGAATAAACTACCATACAAAAAAAAAAAAAACTCAGCAAATTGATTCAGGGTAACAACTTAAATTTTAACAGGTACTGGTAGGACCTTGATTTCAATGGAAGGACATTTTTTTTTTTTTTTTAATCTGAGCATGTCTATGTAGTTTAATGATATCTAACACGTTGTGGGATGTTGTTTACTGTTTTAAGTACAAATGCAATATAAACCAGTATATTGATATACTTTATATGTGCTAACATGAGCATGGTGCTTCTCAAGCATTTAAGGTAAAAGCTGGATAATACTGATTATGAATACAAATTGTCAGACTCACAGAAATTATTGGAGCATGTATAGTATTTCTGAATAAAAGGTCTTGTATGGAAAGCCTCTGCAATTTTGAATGTCTAGTATTTAATTTGATTTTCAATTTATTCCAGATTCATTGAGGTACCTTTTAACTGATACAGAATATACTTAAACAGTCACACCTACATTATTAAGTTCCTCCACATCCAAATTTCTTCCAAAACCTGTGTAGTAAAGTAGAAGCAATGCCACACAGTGATTTAAAACACAGGCTTTAGTTCAAGTCTCAGACTCTCGACAATCTATCAGAATTACCCAGGGGTATTTTCTTGAAATTAATGAAGCTTATCTTTCTCAACTCTAAAATATGGATATTAACAGTGTCTGTTTTATAGGGTACTGGGAAGAATAGATATTAAATTGATTTCTTTAATATAATAGGACTATAAAATGTTGGCCATTCTACTTGAAATGCTTCTGCAACAAGACACATATATTCTACTCCTCCTGTGTCTAATTCCATGCTTAGATAGCCAAATCAGTGAAATTCTTGCCTATATTCCAGATAAAGACATCAGAATAGTCAGCAATGAATCGTCAGAATTTGGTTAACATTAGCCAAATGTACACAGAATATCTGTGGGAGAGAGGAAATGTATGAATATGCTGGGAGAGAGTGGTAAGCACACCATGTAAGTCAAACCTTAAAATCACAAGGCAGGACATCACTATCTTCATAAAAATGTTCAAGGTCTACTAGTTAATATATACATTCATTTTAACTCATTTCTGTAACTGGAGAGAGTCAGGAGTATACTTAACTGGAGAGAGTCAGGAGTCTACTTTCAGTCTTCTGCATGTTGATATCCAATTCTCCCAGAACCTTTTAGGGAAAAACTCTCTTAATTTGTCAAAAATCAGTTGGCTTAGAAGTATATATTTCTGTTTTCTTCTAGGCTATTTTGCTCCACTGGTCAATGTACCTGTTTCTATGCCAACACTATGCCATTTTGATTACTACAGTTTTACACTGTGTTTTCAACTTAGGTAACAGGATGACTCCTGCTTCATTATTTTTTGAAAGGTTATTTGTAGTTGATTGATTTGGCTATTTGGGGTTTTCTTTGGTTCCATAAAAATTTCAGAATTATGCTTTCAGTTTTGGTGAAAAAGCCGTTAGCATTTTGATGATAGAGATTTCATTAAACATGTAGATGGTGTGGGATATTATAGACCTGCTAACAATATTGATTCTTCTAACCCAAAAACATAGGATATCTTTCCATTTTTGTATGTGTGTCCTCTTCAATTTCTTTCATCTAAATTTTATAGTTTTTATTACATAGAGAGATCTTGCACTTCTTTGCTTAAATTTATTCAAAAGCATCGATTTTTTAACTATTATAAATGAAATTTCTTTCTCGATTTCTGTTTCAAGTAATTTCCTATTGGTGTATTCAAATGCTATTTATTCTGTATGTTCATTTTGTGTGCAACTTGAATGAATTTGTTAGTTCTAGTTAGTTTTTGTTGGAGTTTGGAGGTCTTTCTTTATATATAAGGTCATGTCATCTTCAAAAGTGACAGTCTGACATCATCAGGGTGTGTTCCCCACTGCAATACACCAGAGGCAGAACCCAGTCCATGTAGTACTCCCCCCAGCCTAGGCTGCACCATTTGAGACCCAATCCAACTGTGTTCTTCCCCCAGTGCAGTGAATGAGTTGGTCTTCTGAGCTGCTGCTATGCCCCCCACCCACTGTACTTCCCATGGAGACTGAAAGGTACAGGTTGCACAGAGTATGATGCATTACCTAGGCACATTAGAGTGACCCCAACCCACACACAGGTCCTAGAGACTGGCAGGGGCATGACACATACCACAGGCAACCTTCCCAAGCTGCCAAGTGACTGCATTACACCTGTCTGGTGCAAGTAGAAGAGCCCCACCCTTGGGCAACCTGTGGATACTGACAGGTGACCTCCTGCTGCTATGTTTGCATACAATAGATGATTAATAGAAAAGTGAGAAATAGTTGATAGAAAGATGACAGACCAATGATAGATACATAATAGATAGAACCAAATAATATTTTCCCCTAAGATGGCATCAAATTAAAAAGCTTCTGCACAGCAAAGGAAAGAATTAGGAATGTGAAGAGAGAACCTACAGAATCAAAGAAAATCTTTGCTCACTACTCTGTGACAGAGAATTAATGTCTAGAATAAATAAAAAACTAAAAAATACTTAACACCAAAAAATCAAATAACCCAATTAATAAATGAGCAAATGAATTAAACTCTTCTCAGATAAAAAATAGAAATGGTCAACAAATAGATGAAAAAATGTTCAACATCATTAGCAATTAGGGAATGTAAATCAAAACTACACTGAAGCCGCCTCTTCTCTCAGCTTTCCTCCAAGGCTTCGGTCTGACTCTCCCATGTTCTGAGCCCAAAGCCTAGCCACTAGTAACCAAACCATGTGAGAGATGAGTGCTGGATTTGGACAATTTACTGAATAAACTGCAGTTTCCCTTGTTTTCAATACTTGGTATTATAACTGATATGGCTGAGGTACCAGGTTTATAATTCTACTTGACTAATTCTAGCAAGGATCCAACATGGTGGCGGGCGCAGAGAGATCAAGTCTCTGACCTCTTCAGCTGCGCGGGCATAGGGAGTCGTAAACTGTCTAAATGCTGTTTGCTCAGGATCACTAGGCAATGCTGAGCTGACGTGGATCTGGGGCGAACAATCTGGGCCCCTCAAAACACACACCAAGCCCGGATGGGCTGCATTCAAGCTCCGGTTCGCCTGCTTCTCGTGACTCAGCACTAACGATCCCGCTGAAATAACTGGTCGGCCCTTCTGAACTTACAGAGGTAAAAGCCAACCGAGCCTTCATGGAACCTTAATGGAAAAAGCCAACTGAGCCTTAATGGAACTACTATATAACCCAACTGTACCAGATCCTGATATTTATTCTGAAGAATTAAAGTCATCAATCTATAGTGATCCATGCATGCCATGGATATAGCAGCAAAATTCACAATAGCCAAACTAGGGAACCAGTCTAGATATTCATCAATAGAAGGATGGATAAAGAAATTATGATACTGGGCTGGGGATGTGGCTCAAGTGGTAGCGCACTCGACTGGATGCGTGTGGCCCGGGTTCGATCCTCAGCATCACATACAAAGTGTTGTGTCCGAAGAAAACTAAAAAATAAATATTAAAAAAACTCTCTCTCTCTCTCTCTCTCCCTTTTTTTTAAAAAAAGAAATTATGATACTGATGTCCATATGCACACACACACACACACACAGAGTTTTATCCCATCACTAAGAAAAATAAAATTATGTCGCTTGCAGGAAAATGATAGAATTTGAGGTCATTATGTTAAGTGAAATAAGCCAAACTCAGAAGATCAAACATTACATGTTTGCCCTCATATTTGGAAGCTAAAGAGATAAAAGGAAAAGAAGCAGAGGAAAGGATTTCAAAAAAATTAAAAGGAGATCATTAGAAGAAAGGGAGGAGGAACAATTTGGGAAGGAACAAGGAAGTGCTGGGAAGTGATATTTGCCACATTACATTGTTCTATTGTGTGTAGGCAGGAGTGTGTAACAACACCATGTATGTAACAACATGGAGGGACATAACAGTATGTCCAACTGTAATGCACCAGTGAAAAAATGTGGAAGGAATGAAAAAAGAATCCCCCTAAAAAAGATGAACATCCTGATATATTTACAATATGTATGACCCTAGAGAACACTACTCTAAATTAAATAACTCAGACACTACAAAAACATCATTATTTAATCTCTTGTATGAGAAATGTATAATAGATAAAAAGCAGAAGAGAAGCAGAGAATAGAACAGTGACTGTGGGTGGGAGAAGCAGGGAGATGTTGGTCATGGGTACAAAGTTTGCTAAGCAAGACAAGTAGGTTCTGGAGATCTAAGGCACAACAATATGACTATACTTAGCAATGCCATGGCATACATTTTTAATGTGTTAAGAGAGTGAATTTTAAGTGTCGTCACCATGGAAAGAAAAAAAAACTATGAGGCAAGAGGAAGAAAACATAGGCGGCAGCAATGGCAACTCTGCTGCCTAAAAGAAAGTAAATTTTAATATAAGACAGAAATTGAACAACAGTTTTTCAGAAGGAAATACATGAAATAGCACTATCCAAAAAGTTAGATGATAGCCTATAACAAATAATAATGCATTGCATTATCCACATTTTTTAAAATTTGGAGTGACCATATTCACAAGAACAATGTAAATTAGACCAAAGAATTTTAGTAGAGAAAACAAATTTGGGGATGATAAAAAGCTCTATTCTTTAAGAAACCATAATTGCTCTAAGTATTTGTGTATAGAATAATGCTTCAAAATACAGAAAGCATAAACTGATTAAACTACAAGGAGAAAAAGACAAATACACTATTATGGTTAGAAAAATTGAAACACTTGTGTCAATGATTAATTGAACTAATACAGAAATTCAGTAAGTATATAGGAGACTTAAGCAAAACCCTCTATGACTATGGCCTTACTGACTTTATTTACACAACACTCCACCCAAAGAAGAGCAGAAATGTTCTAAAGTTCACAGAAAATATTTACTAACATGGACAGTATTCAGGGCAGGTCTAGATGCATTTCAAAGGATTCAAATTATACAAAACATAATATCTGGGTCAAAGAGAATTAAGATAGAAATCATTCATAAGAGAAACTTAACTGAAAATACAATTAAAACAGAATTCGCAGGCAAATTGATGGTTCTATAGCAGTAATAGCAATTAAAATGTGGAAAGTCTATCATCAGCCATAATCTTAGCCATGAAGCTACATTGGCTCTCAGGGAGGCTGGGTAGTATTTTATCTGGGAACTTTGTCACCCTCAATAAAACTAGCATTAAGTAACTATGGATAAAAAGAAGCAAAACAAGGAGAGAAATGACCAGTGTTAGCTACAGCTCATCAGCTATTTCTCAAAACTTTGCTCAAAAGACAGTAGAATAAATTGTGCATAACTTTCCTCTGATCATATATGAATATATGACCAGTGGAACTCCACATCATGTACAACCACAAGAACAGGAAGTTACACTCCACGTATGTACGATATGTCAAAATACTTTCTAATGTCAGGAATATCTAAAAAGAACATATTTTTAAAAACTTTAATCAATAAAGACATATGTCCTTTATCTACAACCTATCCCCTTTGTCAGGAATGACAGACACTGTCTCACAGTGCCTCTACTGAATGTGAGATAACTCAGTGGAATAGTGCTGAGAGGGACAGCCAAGACACATGCTGCAGTGAACACCTCCATCATATGACAAAAGAATCAACAGGAACAGCAGGAGCTGGAGTCCAGAAATGATGGCAGAAACAGTCAAAGAAAAAGCCTTAGTCACTTCCATAAAGTAGTGAGAAGTCAAAGTAAAAAATATATAGAGAGAATATATCCTAGGACCAAGGACTTTTCATTCAGTGCTTAGATGCAAAACTCTCTGTTGCTTTAAACATCACAGGCAGGTCCACCGCTTATCTGAAAAGATACAAGTAGGAAGGGGGCTTTGACAATGCAGGCCAGGCACACTAGGAAAAAATCACATCTGAAATGCCCTGAGCCTCTTAATTATTGGAGGAAGGAACTCATGTTGTGTTCCACAGAAGCAGATATTGGAGTGTAAGACAAACTTTTGTTCAAAACCTGCACCATCCCTGGAAGCACACTAACTCGCAGTCCTCTGATCCTCAGTGTTCCTATCTACAAAACAGGACTTCTTAAATTTTCTTTGAGTATAGTATTTTTATTTTACACAGGATTTAGGTCACAAATACATAACGTATAATACGTATGAAGTACCAGGCAGGATCTAATCCTGGGGAAATAAGGAGATTCAACAAAGTAATCAAAAGAGAATTCAAAAGTTAAACTCTCCAGGTCTCTGAGGACACTGTCCCTATTGCTACATAAATTTTTACATTGTTGATTAGACTGCCACCAATTTGTGAATAACTTCTCAAACTGAGTCACCAGGGACTGAGTTGTTTGCTCTGTTGTTCCCTGTGCACTGGTAGCAATATAAAGCAAAGGCTGCTATTACAGAAATTTCAGGGAAGCCTGCCTCCCTGGCCAAGACCACATGAGCTCTCCAATGGACTAGAATTTTCTTTTTTGCTCTACAGCACTATTTTTTTTCCTTCAACTAACAGAATCAATGGGTAATCAGGTATGAGATGCCATTTTAGATGTGTAGAATAAACAGAGGATAGAGACTGGTTTCATATAACAAGAGTGATGAAAATCTAGACAGGAACTGTCAATTGCCACACCTGCCTGAGTGTGAATGGGTGTGTGCATGCGTGTGTCCACCCATACATGTGCTCATGTGGACGCTGAGTGTGGGGACTGTGATAGGTGAAAATGAGTGGTAACAGAATACACACAAAGCTCCTCAACAGCTAATGCTCCTACACTGTGGTTATGTCAAAGCCCTCTAATGAAGGCAGGTCCAAAAAGTAAGTATATAATTAGTATATAATTTTTGTGACATATTTTCCATATGCTGACAGTTTTAAAATCTTATTTCGGTTCATTAAAGGGGGTTGATAATTAATTCTATTAACGTGTTATTCTGAAGAAAAATAGAATTTTCTTCTGGTGGCCAGTTTCTCCTTTATCCTGGCCATGAGTATCAGTTGAGGAGACTGTTTTCACTCTCTAGAAACAGTAGACTACAGAAAAGACACCTCTACTCAGAAATATCTACAAGTGACAAATAATATCCATACTAGATATGATCTTAGAAGAAACATCCCCTTTTTATCTCAGGTATTTAAGTCCTTTTGCCACGGATTTGGCAGATGCAGAATTCAAACTCTTCTTGAACCTAAACTGTCCAAACTGTGATAAGTCTTGGTCCCAAATGAAGACTAAAAGAGGTTTGTTTCAAACATAATATACAAGTGTCTAAAATATATTTTAAAATTAACTAGACGGTTCATTAAAAAAATAAAAACAAAATCACCAAATAGACTAAGAAAACATGGGAGAGAACAGAGGGAGGGGAACAGGGATAATTCAGTGTGAATAAATAAACCTGGTCTATCACCTTGTATTTCCCAGGGGTCCTAATGGTACAATACCATCTCTCAGGTGAATTATTTCTCCCATGCAGTTTTCCTTGTTCTAAATTCATATCTGTTTACACTGAGCCATGTGTTCTGCTTTTGGTGACACCTTGGTCTGCCAAATTTTGTACAGAGCCTGTTGGATGTGGATTTATATAGGAAAATATGAATAGATACTAGTAAAACTAAGAATAATTGTCAAGGAAGAAGCATGAAATAGATACTATTTCAAATCCAGAATTACATTTCTGCTGTTACCTTGTGTTACCATGTCAATGAAAATGTGTTAATATGAAATATTATCTTCTACTGGTGACCTCAAATCTTCTTTAGGGAGCAACTTTTTCATAGGTGAACCTATAGATAAGTATCTGACATAATGCTCTATACATAATAATAAGTAATTATTGAATATTTATTTGAATGAAAGAATGTTGATTGTTCTCTTGGACAGTAACAAATAAGAGAAACATACAGTGTCTTTGATTCTCAAATGGACCACAAATGTTGGTGCAAATGAAGCAGTTGTATAAACAATTAAAAACTTAGTTTCTTCCTCTTTTATACAAAAATTTGTAGGGTTTTTTTCAATAAATTGTGAGCTATATCTAAAATTGAACATTTAACAATCTGCCTACTAAGACATATTTTATAATGTCTAATTTTATAACATTATGTAATTTTTAAGTTATTAAATACGTATACACAGCTGGTAATGAATTTATAAGATATTCTTTTACAAGTTGCATATCTGAAAATAGCTGCTTAAAATATGGAACTGCAATGAGGGTTAAGTTTGGATACAAAGTGAAGCAGAATTCCCTGAGCCCATATCTAATGTGGTTCCTGAAAATATATCAATTTGAATACAAGGACGTTTGAAACTTCTGGGAAGTGCTGAAATGGACAGAGATAAAGGCCAAAGAGAAAGGTAGGGAACTTTATTATTTGTTTACAAAGATGAGTTTGTAAGAGTCCATCTGTTCCTAGATGTTGCCTGAGCTAGTTACATTACCAAAAACCCAGAGAACATAAACAAGATTAGGAAGACAGTTGGTAAATTAGCAGGGAGAATGATTGGAATGAAACAGCAGGAATCATTCAAAAAAGAAGTCAGAGACAATCTCAGGTGACTGAGTGGCACTAAGAAGACTGGATGTACCAGGCTGCCAAGAAAGCAATACCAAAGATATCTCCTTCTGGGCTCTGTCATTGACCAACACCACAGCAGGACGCAATCAGGTTCATGCTCAGGTTCCAGAAAATGGTTCTTTATGCCACTTCAAAGGTTCAAAAAAACACAATGCCTAAGAGTCTCAAAACCGGCTAGAAATTCTTTTCACTATAGAAGAGAGATAGTAGAGTAGAGGAAAGGGATCAAGAAAGAGGGAAGGGAAGGGGGAACAAGGGTGAAATGAATCTGACACACTTTCTTATGTACATCTATGAATATGCCCCAACCAATCGCACCTTCATGTATATCCAGAAGGCATAAATATAAATATTATAAATAAATAGAAGAGAAAGGGAAAGTAGTGAGGACTGAATCAGAGAAAATTACATTCCATGCTTGATAAATTTTATTAAAATGAAGCCCAATATAATGTTTCAGTAATACTGTGTATACTAAAATGAACTCATAAAAGAAATAATTTTCATTCATAAAGTATAAGAACCAAAAAGCTAAGGTGCACCTTTATGTTCTAAATTTTTCAACTTATTCAGAGACAATTGAACAAAAAGAAAAAAAAAACTCTAAAATGAATGTGCTGCTGTTAAAATTCATTACAACAACTTTAAATGATCAACATAAAATCCTAATTAACAGATCGTCCTTGATTTGCAAAATAGAACATTACAGTATGTCAGCGGAAGGCAAAGAAAGGTGAAGATGGGAGAAGAGAAGTCTAAAATTGTCATAGTTCTTCCAGAATAAGAACACATAGAGTATCACCTGCAGGCAATATTGTTAATATACTGCATTCTGCACATATGATTTATGTTTTGTTTGGTTTTTATTTGACATTATTACTGATGCAGTACAAGCATAAGATCTATATTCAAAATTTTCTGTAGAAACTTTCTTGTAAGAAGTCAATGCTATGAGTGTGTTCAATACGATAATTGATTATCAGGTAAAGAAATATTAAGTGCACTGAGCTGTCTGGCTGGGATGTCACCAGTCAGGCTCCAATGCTGGCTTCTTTTGACACCTCTCTTCAGGTCCACTCGCTTGTGACTTGGCACAAGGCAGGGATGAGAAATCATACAGCAATAACAACATTCATCCTGCTGGGATTGCGGATGATCCAAAACTACAAGTTCTAATTTTCATATTTTTGTTTCTCACTTACATGTTGAGTGTGGCTGGAAACCTCACCATTATCACACTCACACTTTTGGATTCTCATCTTAAAACTCCCATGTATTTTTTCCTCTGAAATTTCTCTGTCCTGGAAGTCTCATTCACCACTGTTTGTATTCCCAGATTCCTGTACACCATGACAACTGGTGACAACACTGTTACTTACAATGCTTGTGCCACCCAGTTATTTTTTGTTGTCCTCTTTGGAGCAACAGAATTTTTTCTCCTGGCTGCCATGTCCTATGACCGCTATGTGGCCATCTGTAAGCCCCTGCACTACACAACCCTCATGAATAACAGAGTCTGTGCTACAGTTGTCCTCGGCTGTTGGTTTGCTGGCCTGCTGATCATCCTCCCACCCGTTGGCATAGGCCTCCAGCTGGAATTCTGTGACTCAAATGTGATTGATCATTTTGGCTGTGATGCATCTCCCCTTCTACAGATAACCTGCTCAGACACCGTGTTTTTAGGGAAAATAGTCTTGACTTCTGCCATACTGACACTAATTATTACCTTGGTGTGTGTCACTCTCTCCTACACATACATCATCAAGACCATTCTAAAATTTCCTTCTGTCCAACAAAGGAAAAAGGCCTTTTCCACCTGCTCCTCCCACATGATTGTGGTTTCCATCACCTATGGCAGCTGCATCTTCATCTATGTCAAGCCTTCAGCAAAGGAAGGAGTGGCCATTAATAAGATGGTGTCCATCCTCACTACTTCAGTTGCCCCTTTGCTTAACCCTTTCATCTATACACTTCGAAACAAACAAGTAAAAGCAGCTTTCAAAGAAACAGTAAAACGGATTGTATTTCTCTCAAAGAGCTGAGAGCCTATTGATGTTTGCTGAGGCTTACTTACATTTAAATCTGAATAATTGTGAGCACTGTTCATGAAAATGACAAACATGGCTTCTTCCAATTTGGTAGACTGTGGGAAGCCATTCTTGCACGTGATTGGGCACCTCCCAGATTGGGTGTGAGGCGCTCTGGCTAAACTGTGTCAGAGCATTACCCACCCTCTCCTGGTGTGAGAGTCTGTCCGTGTGGGGGTGTGACTGACCACTGACCCTGAGGCCAATAACTGACCCTGACCTTGGAGTGCTGCCCCCCTCGACCTTCATTGGATGGAATTTTCCCCTGAATTTCTTGTTCCCCAATAAAAGGCCACTCCCTGGTGTGCCCTCCCTCTCTCTCCTGCTAGCCCTGAATAAGCCTTGCTGCCCTACCGGGTGGTTTGAGGTGTGAGTCAGAGAGGTGAGAGCCATCTCATACCTGGTCATAGAAAAAGGTAACTGAGTCTGTGTGTTTATTTTGATCTCACTAGTTAACTTTTATGCCAAGAACCTCTTTAATGAAACCAGTGTGCTGGTCGCATGGTGGAATTTGGCACCTAACGAGGGGGCATTCTAGATTAGCTAGATTGAGTGGGAGCGCACTATAAAGATAAAGGAATTGGTGACTACTTTGGGTCACAAAAGTACCTGGAGATATTGAAGGAATGAGACATTAAATTAATTAAAATGGGAAATTCAACTTCTACAGATAAGGAGATGTATCTGACTATTTTATTTATTTTTTTTACAGGTTTTTAAAATAATTTTTATTTTTTAAAAGTAAATTTTACATTACAGGAAAAAACACACACACACACACACAAGCAAAGAACAAAGTCATCCAGTCACAAGAAGCTTAGTTGGACGTGTCCCTCTAGGTTGTATGCATATATACACAATATCCCATTTTGTGTGATTGAAATTGTGGTGTGTGCTTTTCCACACATCATGAATATTCACCAATTCAAAATCCCGAAGCTACATGAGTATTTTTTGATAACCAAGAATACACTACACCAACTCAATCTGTTATCCTTTCTTGGGGACAAAAATTTCACTGAAGACAGAAATGGCAACAGGCCTCTAGATAGACATATTGGCAGAGTTACAACTAAAACAATTCATTCCCTTAATGCTCAATTTAAAATGAAACAGCAACAGAATACACCAAGCTTGTTTCATTAACAGATTTCTACTACTAAAATATTAGCAAGAATGCATGTTCCCAGTGAATTAAAATATTCCTATAGTACAGCCAGAAGATGCACACACACCAGTGGCTTACATCAAAATGTAAATCTTTGAGCACTTGCTTCCATCTTTCTGTGTTTCCCTGTGCCCCTCTGCTGCCAGCCTAATGAACAAGTCCTGATACACAATGCCCACAGATAAAACAATTCCATGTCCAAGATGCATCTTTTCTATCAATTATAACAAAAAGATATTTACAAGTTGGCTAATTCACTAGCACTACTTTTTATGATTCACTGTCACCTCAAGCATCTAGAAAGCTTAGATATTGTGAAATGAAGTATGAACTTTGTGCACAAAAACACAATTTACCAAAAATGTACATATAGATATATGGTTATAATCTAAACCTGTCTTCCAAATATGGAGACTTTAGCAAAGAGCACTTCCCCTCCCCCTTCCTCTTCTCCCTCTTCACCACTCCAGTGACTAAATTCAGGACTATCCCTAGCTCCAAGAGCTGGATTAACAAGGGTCACTCTCAGAAGACAGTTCTTTCTAAAAACTAACAAAAGGACATTTATATAGGGATTATTTTGCTATTGTTAACAAACTTTGGGCATTAGGACTTATCCTTTAATACCCAGCAATATTAACTAAAATGCACATATAACAATGGCTAGACAATCTGAACTAATCTAAAGGGCACCCATTGCTTCTCTATGCATACTTTCTCCTTCCCCTACCCCCGACCCAGTGAACCTTCAACCTACCCTCCAAGACATCAAGTTCAACAATTCCATTCCCCTAAATGGCAACCATTCCTAAGTAGCAACAAAACATACTTAAAGGGCATTACTTTAGCTCTCTACTTTTCCCATGTGTTGTGCACTTTTCAATCTAGAAACACTAGATGTTCCCAACAAGGACTTAAGTTTCCAACTCTACATACAGTAGCACTGAACAAACTGCAACACTTACTTAACAAAGGCTATACTTTCAAGCAAAACTCCCCCCCACCCCTTTTTTTAAAGGCTAGAATTTGAAAGTGTCTTCCAAACAGTAACATTCTGGCCTAGAACCCTTCCCCTTCTAGTCTTATCAACCAATGGGTCAGTATATGCATCTGTAATGCTTAGAGATGACTTTTAACAAATTTCACTTTCTAACTGGTTTTAATTATAGTCTTTCCTATGAATATAACAACATGTACTCGGTGTGTTTACTAACTCTACTTTTGTCATACACTGGCAACCTCTTTAGCATCTAGATAGACTAGATGTAAATTAGGACTCATTTGTCCTTTATATACACTATTTACACAGAATAGTAAAACAAAACCCGCAAATATAAGGGACAATGGTCAATTCTGCTTCACAGAAAATACACTGGTATAAAGCCCTTTATATTTTCTTTTCCTTCTTCCTCCCTGAACCAGCACAGATATAATATGTACTGTTCAGAGAAGTGTTTTGATCATTCCATTTCCAAAAGACAGTTATTTCCTCATGAATTTTAAAAAAAGATATATAACAAAATGTTTTATTTACTACCTCTACTTTTAACATACTTTGTGCACTTCTAAACATCTAGAAAGACTAGATGTTTCAAATAAGGACTTAAGTTTGTCCACTATGTACATAGTAGTGTTAAATAAACTACACACATGTAACAATGGTTATATCTGAAAGTGTCTTCTAAGTAGGATCATTCTGGCCTAGAATCCTTCATTTCTTCTACTTCTTTCTCCTTTTGTCACATGTGTCACATCTGAGTGTCACATGATATGATGTTACAATTTCATTTCCAAAAGTCCTTTTCAGAAGACTGCCTTTCTATGAATTTTAACACAAAGTGTACAAAATGTGTGAGTTTACTAACTCTACTTTTGTCATACATTGGCAACCTCTTTAATATCTAGAGACTAGATATTATAAAATTAGGACTCCTTTGTCCAATATATATACAATATATACAGTACAGCAAAGTTAAATGAAATGCACGGTACAAGGCAATGGGTAAGCTGAAGTTTTCTAGCACACTCTAACAATGTTAAACACCTTTTGCAACTTCTTCCCTCCCACCTCCCTCAACCCAATCAACAAGTACAACAGACAGTATTCTGTTAAGAGGTGGTTTAACAATTCCAAACACAAAATTTCTCATCAGTTTTTAAAAGCTATTTACAAAAAGTTTCAATTCTACTACTTTTACTTTTAAATATATCAAGCACTTCTAAATATATAGAAGGACTAGATATTCCACATAAGACCCTGTCCACTATTCACACAGCACTGGTAAATAAAATTGCACGCGTAGCAATGGTTAAATATGAGGTATCTTCTAATATGACCATTTTGTCCTTGAACCTCTCCCTCCTCATTTCCTTCTATTTTCAGTCCAGTGGACAAGTACAGGCATATGTAACACTTAGAGACGGTTGAACAAATCCATATCCAAAAGTCTTTTTACAGAGGACAAGCTTTCCTATGAATTTCAACAAAAAAATGTACAAAATGTTCTAATTTTACTAACTACTTGGTCATACACTGGCAACCTCTTTAACATCTAGAGACTAGATGTTACAAAATTGGGACTTATTTGTCCATTATATACACTATATACACAGCAAAAACAAAATGCACAAAACATAGAAAACTGATGTCTGAAAATGTCCAAATATGAACACACTAACCTTTTGCAATTGCTTCCCTCCCACCTCCTCCACATCACTGAGCAAATACAGACAGTACTATACCGCTCACAGAGGTGGTTTAATAGTTCCATTCCCAAAAGACTATTTCATATGAATTTTAGCAAAAAGATATTTACAAAGTGATATTTTACTACCTCTACATTTAACATACATCGGGCACTTCTAAACATCTAGACAAGACTAGATGTTTCAAGTAAGGACTCAATTTGTCCACTATGTACATGACAGTCTTGAATACACTGCACACATGTAACAATAGTTCTAATTTGAAAATGTCTTCAAAATATGAGCATTCTGGCCCTTCACCGACCCAGTGGGCTATAATGCTCAAAATTTTCAGAAGACAATCTTTCCTAGGAATTTTAACACAAAATATTCAAAACTGGTTTACTAATTCTACTTTTGTCATACACTGGCAACCTCTTTAACATCTAGAAAGGCTAGATGTAGATTCGGAGGACTCATTTGTCCTTTATATACACTATGTACACAGCAAAGTAAAACAAAACCCATAGACAACTCTTGGCTCTCGGTAAGCACAATGGCATGGTGCTCCCCAGGACCAGCACACAACTGTACTATTCAACAGGGGTTTGGCTATTGCACCCCCCCCAAAAAAATGAAACCATTTCATAAGAATTTTAACAAAAGAAATTTACAAAATGTGTCATATATTTTACCACTTCTACTTTTAACATATATCAGGCACTTTAGAACATCTAGAAAACCTAGATATTTAAAAAAAAATATTTAGCATTTTCAACTATATATACACTAATGAGTAATAAAATGCACACGCAAAACAATGGTTATTATATGAAAAATGTCTTTTACGTAAAACCAGTCTGGCACAGGACCTCCTTCTCACGGTCAGTCTTCTCCATGTCCAACAACCCACTGAACAAACGTGGACAAGTGTCGCTCCTAGAGGTGGTCTAACAAATTCATTTCAAAGTCACTTCCAGAAAACATTTCTGATTTTTTCAAACAAACGGACATTTACAAGACGTTATTTTCTAACTCTATCATATGTCAGGCATCCTCTTTACATTTAGAATGTCCAGATGCAGCACAAGTTTTAAAAGGTTGGGGGGGCAAGTTGAGAGCAGCTTTTTCATATTATATACACAGGCCTTTTACAAAGGGCCAGGAAATCTCCCCAAAGGGTGGCGGGCATTTCCAACCGGGTAGATGCGGCTTGTGACTCTACCGTTTCTCTCTTTGGTAGAACGAACACCAACCGCCGAGCCGCTAACCATTCCACCCGTCGTCTTCCGGGGCTTCCCTCACCTTCCAGGACGGTTCCGGTCTTTGTTGGCCGAGACAAGGTGCGGTCTCGAGGAGCCGGCGCTGAGCGCTCATGGAGAGCCCTGGTCAGTGCGGCTCCGCTGTCCAACGTGTGGTCAAGCTTTCAGGCGTCCATCCTCCTTGGGACCTTGAAGCCCCTGCCGGCCTCCGCGGTGTATGGGTGGCTGCCATTCTTCTCGCCATGCCATGCCCGCCGCCATCAGGTCATCCATCTGGGTGGCAGGTTCACCGGTCCTTCACAGCCAGGGCCAGCCAGTGGGCACTCGCAGCAGGAGCTCTGGAGATCTGCAGGAGATGCCGCATCCTGTCCTCGGGCCCCCCAGCGCACCCACCAGCCTGGGGCCGGGGGTCCCAGAGGGCCTGGGGGAGCAGGCCGCACTCCCGTTTCTCACCACGCTCTCTGCCAGAACTGTATCTGACTATTTTAGACACCATATTTAATCAGAAAGGAAAACAGATAAAGAAAACTCAGTTATTACAATTCTTAAAGATTGTAGGCAAGTTTTGCCCTTGGTTTTGTGAACAAGAATCCCCAAATTTACTTACTTGGGAGAAACTAGGGAGGAAATTACAAAAAGTTTGTCTTTCTAATGAATTACCTGGAGGCATAGAAAATATTCAGAAAACTTGGACGCTCTGGAAATTTGTCTTTTTGAATATATGGGCCAGAGTTCATGGCCCCCTGAAGATCTATTGAAAGGCATTCAGAGAGCTATTAGGTCTATTCAAATGGAAAATCCGCCTGAGGCTAAGTTAATTCCCTTTCCCTTGAGCCGTTTAAAAACAAAGGCTCTAGGGGCTAAACCGAAAGTTAGGAATCTGACTTTGAACTTGCTTGATCAGGCTAGCCCACAGGGAGATTATAGAGAAGAAGGTCATAGAAGAGAAACCTCCGCAGTCCTAGAAAATCCTCCGGAGGAAAATCCGGAAGAGATTCTTAGAGAGGCACAGAGTTCTTCTCCACCACGTGGCTTAGAAGCCCAATTTCAAAATGGTGACAGCGGAGATTCTACCCATGAGTCGCAGTCTGAGGGAGAAGAATCAGACTATGAAATTCAGGACTTACAGAGAAATTTTAACAGGCTGCGTTTAACACCGCCTGCCCAGGCTATTAGAATTTGGCCATTACCTGCTAAAAGGACAAAATTTAACAGGTACTCTGAATTAACAATGACCTTTCTTACCCCGTTCCAGCGAGGTATTAAGAAGGCACAGGAAGCCAGGGAAGACATTAGCGGTTTTCAACTATTCCCAGTTTTTGAACAGATTAATAAGCAAGGCCAGAGAGTTAGAGTTCATGCTGTAATCCCATTTAAAACCATTAAGGAATTGAAAAGTGCATGCAAGACATATGGTCCGAGTACGCCTTTTGTATAGAACCTAATCGATAATATCTCCTCGCAGCCTCTCCCACCTAGTGATTGGATTTCTTTAGCCAGATCTTGTTTGAGTGGAGGGGATTTCTTACTTTGGCGTTCTTATTGGACTGATTTTTGTACTGAACAGGCAGAAAAAAATAGAAGACAGAATTTACAGACCCCAGTAGAAATGTTTTTAGGAACGGGTGAATTTGCTGATTTGGAAAGACAGTTAAATTATGAATTTGTAGTATATGATCAAATAACTAATTGTGCTAAACGTGCCTGGAAGCAAATAGTCTCCAAAGACCAGTCTAATTTAGTTCTTACCAGAGTCAGGCAGGGTGTGAATGAGCCGTACTCAGATTTTGTAGCCCGATTGTATCAGACAGCAAATAGGTCTATCTGGGACCCTGGGGCATGCGACTTTATTGTTAAGCAATTGGCATTTGAAAATGCAAATAAATATTGTCAGGACATTCTTAGACCGCACCGTAAAAAAGGGACAGTTTCTGAGTTTATCCGCTTGTGTTCTGAGATAGACTCTACCCATTTGCAGACAGTAACCCTAGCCACAGCACTAAAAGAAACTCTAAAGCCGCAGGAATTAGTATGAAAGCCCCGTGGGAGATGCTATCTTTGCGGGAGAAATAATCATTATGCGTGCGAATGTCGCATGCATAATTTTAAGTTCAGGGCTCCATCTACTGTTTATAATAGATATTGCAGGACTCAAACCCACGTGGCGGATCAAGATGGCGCAGATGAGCCCGCCTTCTTGTCATCATTTCCACCTGGCCAGAACACAAACTTCCAGTCGGCCCTCCCCCCCCCCCCCCCACCCAGAAAAGAAGCTACGATGATGG
>NW_025999853.1:50106841-50147923 GCF_001458135.2 Marmota marmota marmota | reverse complement strand
GAGAATAAGGAAGTAGATGATGGTCACGCAATTTGATGTCATCACGCCGACCATGGGGGCCGCCATCTTTATTTTACCGGAGCGGAACAAACAGTCTCTGTACAAACCCCTAATGATTTTCAAAAACTATTAGGAGATATTAATTGGCTGAGGCCATCCTTAAAACTAACTACTTCTGAGTTAAGTCCTTTATTTCAGATATTACAAGGAAATCCTTCTCCAACCTCTCCACATCAGCTGACCTTAGAGGCTAAAACAGCTTTAAAAAGGGTTGAAAATGCAATTAAAAATGCACAGCTTACTAGAGTTGATCCTAAAGAAATAGTGTATTTATTAATATTTCCAACTGAGCATACCCCAACAGGAGCCATATGGCAAAGATTAGGAGTTATTGAGTGGATTTATTTATCCCACTCCCCTCAAAAAAACATTTATTCCTTTTCATGACTCTATAGCTCAATTAGTAATTAAAGGTAGAACTAGGATTTTACAATTAATTGGATCTGAGCCTGATATCATAATTATTCCATTTTCTGTTCAACAGACTAATTGGCTTTTTCAAACTTCTAGCTTATGGCAGATATCTTTTGCTGGTTTTCCTGGCCAGATAGATAGCCATTACCCTCGTGATAAGATTATCCAATTTGCATCATTAACGTCACTTATTTTTCCAAAGATTGTACGTGCACATCCTATAGATGAAGCTTTATCGGTGTTCCCTGATGGTTCAAGCTCAGGTAAAGCAGGTTTTTATAGTCGTGTTCACACAGAGGTAAAGCAAACTTCATATACTTCTGCCCAAAGAGCAGAGCCTCAAGCTCTGATTTGTGCCTTAAATTACTTTTTCAAATGAGCCTATTAATATTTATTCCAACAGCTTATATGCAGTCGGAGTTACCAAAAATATTGAAACTTCAGTTATTGGGTATACTTCATCACAAGAGTTATTTGAATTATTTCATAATTTACATAAGGCAGTGCTAATGCGAAAATACCCATGTTTCATAGGACACATACGAGCTCATACTAATCTTCCAGGACCTTTGTTTCAGGTAATGACAATATTGATAAATTAGTAGCTTTTTATCAACAGATGTCTTCATATGACTGTGCACAAGCTTCCCATTCCTTGCATCATCAAAATTCTTCTAGCTTATGTAAAAAATGTAATATTACCAGAGAACAAGCTAGCCAAATTGTAAGCCAATGCCCTAAGTGTCTTATTCACACACCATCTCCACCATCAGGGGTAAATCTCCATGGATTAAAACCAAATCAAATATGGCAAATGGATGTAACTCATATTCCTCAATTTGGTAAGCAATGTTATGTGCATGTCATAGTGGACACATATTCCAGATTTATTTTTGCCACAGCACGTACTCAGGAAAATACTCAACATGTAATTTCTCATTGCCTAGCAGCTTTTTCTGTGTTAGGGTGCCCTATGCAGATTAAAACAGATAATGCACCAGCTTATGTAAGCTCTTCAACAATTTTGCCAAGAGTTTCAAATTAATCATAAAACAGAAATTCCTTATAACCCCCAAGGTCAAGCCATTGTGGAACGAGCTCATTTATCTATTAAGCTTCAATTACAAAAATTAAAAGGGGGGAATAGGGTTATGACTCCCCAAAATAGCCTCAATCATGCTTTGTTCATTTTAAATTTTTTAAACTGTGACGCAGAAGGTCACACTGCTGCTGAGAGGCAAATGTCTCCCTCAGTAACAGGCCCTTTAGGCAGAGTTTTGTGGAAAGATTTACAGACTGATCAATGGAAAGACCCAGACCCAGTGATTATGTGGGGCAGAGGTCATGCTTGTATTTTTCCAGAAGGTGTTTTCGTCCTATCTGGGTGCCTGAACGTGCAAGTAGACATGGAAGAGATAGAACCGAGATTCAAGTGACTGAAGATTGACCCGGAGGAGCCCCCATCCAAAAGGAAGAGATATCGGAAAAAGATGAAGAAAAACCAGATTGACCCAGCCGAAAAGCTGATTTCATGGGAAGACGTGAAGAAGCTAACAACACAGGCTTCCTGAATACTTCGACTCCTAGGAAAAAACAGGACCCCAGTCTTGATGGTAGCAACAATAATTGCCCTGCTGAGCTGTCAGGTAAAGGGGAATCAGATAGACACTTACTGGACATATTTCCCAGATCCGCCCCTGGTACACCCAGCTGTGTGGACTGGAGAATCTATTCCAGTATTTACTAATGACTAATTCATGATGAGAGGATTTACAGATACTCATATTACTCCCAATCATGTGACTAGGTTTAATTATTCTGGCTACAGTGCCCAATTACCTTTGTGTTGGTCCCACGATAAACATGCTGGCTGTCCGAAAGTATCATTCGAGGAAAAGACAGCGATTGGTAGACCTAAACTGACAAATAATTCTATTTATGGAGACTTAAAACCTTATAGTAGATCAGTAATTAAGATGGGACTTTCCCATAACAAGGCAGTCATTTCTGCAAAACCTCCATGGATACCCCACTGTCCAAATAGTTCTACAATTGAGATTGGCACCTTTCCTAGATGGATGGATTGTGTAAATAATTTTCCTGTACAACATAAGGTGTCTAAAGAAAGTGGGTATATTTTAGACTGGTCTCCAAAAATTGATAAGAGACAGTTACGAAAAAATTCTGCTATAAAACCTGCAGGATTTGTTAGTAATATTTTGACTTACAGTGAGGGTGGTATTCAAAAGGATGTTTGGTGCCTAATTGCTGCCTCAGAATTCTTACATTTTACAGACAAGCCTTAACCAAAATTTGTTGGCAAGAACTGTAAGGAGGGATCTTGCTATGGCTTACGAGCCTGTGTCCAATCTCCTTATGTTTTAATTATTGGAACTGTAAAAGTTACATGGATAGATGACAGATATATTGTTATATGTAACAAATGTAACCTAACCAATTTTATTACTAGGTATAATGGAGGAAAAGGAGTGCTGATATTTCATCAGCCCTCTTTTGTTTTATTACCTGCTAATATTTCAGAGCCATGGTATGCTGATACTGGTTTACAAGTCTTGCAGCAAATTCATGCCCAGCCAGCAAGACCTAAACGTGCTATTAGAATTATAATTATTGGTGTTTTGGCTTTGGTCTCTTTTATTGCCTCCACTGTCTCTGCGTCTCTGACATTATCTCAAAATATTCAGCATGCAAAATTTCTTAATAATTTAGCTCAAAATACTTCCAAGGCTCTACGTAATCAAGTAAATATTGATGAAAGGATTGAGACTAAATTAAACACCTTAGAGGCGACTGTTATAGACATAGGTAATGAACTTTCAGCCTTAAAATTTAAAGAAAGGCTTAAATGCCATGCAAATTATAAATATATGTGTGTTACAGCTGCCAAGTACAATGCTTCTCTCTGGGATTGGGAGAAGGTTAAAAATCATTTCTTAGGTATTTGGCAAAATAGTAATAATAGCTTGGATATTCTGGAACTTCATCACCATATCCAAGACATTCAAAATAATAGAGCTGATTTTTCGGATCCTTCTCCTTTGGCTAACCAAATATTGAAGGAGTTAAATGGATTTAACCCTGGAAATATTCTTAAACACTCGGCCTGGTACATTATTGGATTGTTCTCTTTACTGTTAATTCTCTTTTGTGTTGTAATTATAGGATGGCGAGTCTTCAGAACAAGAATGCAGAAACTCGAAAGAGTGAACCACCACCTCATTTTTAAGAGAAAAAAGGACGGATATGTGGGAAGCCATTCTCCCACAATTTGGGCACCTCCCGGATTGGGTGTGAGGTGCTCTGGCTAAACTGTGTCAGAGCTATACCCACCCTCTCCTGGTGCGAGAGCCTGTCCATGTGGGGGTGTGACTGACCACTGACCCTGAGGCCAATCACTGACCCTGACCTTGGAGTGCTGCCCCCCTCGACCTTCATTGGATGGAATTTTCCCCTGAATTTCTTGTTCCCCAATAAAAGGCCACTCCCTGGTGTGCTCTCCCACTCTCTCCTGTTAGCCCTGAGTAAGCCTTGCTGCCCTACCGAGTGGTTTGAGGTGTGAGCCAGAGAGGTGAGAGCCGTCTCGTACCTGGTCATAGAAAAAGGTAACTGAGTCTGTGTGTTTATTTTGATCTCATTAGTTAACTTTTATGCCAAGAACCTCTTTAATGAAACCAGTGCACTGGTCACATGGTGAAAGTAGACTCATCAAGCTAATGTTCTCCCAGGAACATTTTTCTCTCATAATAAAAAAACAAAAATCAAACAATTTATTTTGCCTTCTTTTAAGTTTCCTTTATTCAGAATGGTTTCTTCAATAATTGCATGAACCAGAGATTAGTCAAAGTCCCAATGTCATAAAAAGGAAATGCAAAGCAGAAGTTGCATCTCTGGCCATATGCCCTTCTTATAATGTGGAATGGAAATATCCAGAGACCACTTCTCACTTCTGTGAGACATAAACTCACAGAGAACAAGCTCTGAATTTAGAAGCATTATGACTAAATTTTGGTTGGGTAAGTTCTGTAACTATTCAGATTTTCAGCACCTCTTGATTCAAGAACTTTAGGGTTTAGGAATATTGATCAAGTTACCAAAACAAATTCATTATTTGGAATGTATATCGTAATATGTCAAAGATAAAATCAGATTATGAAAAACATGAATGGATCTATAGAAGGTGGACAGGGAAGGAAAAACAAATATTAGTCATGCATATAATTAGAACTCTATTGACTGATAAACACTCTTTTGTTGTTTTGTGCTTCATAATTATAAAAATAAACTTTTGTGCTTTTATAGTACATATGTAACAATTGTTTTTGTTTATCAAACATCAAATTATTCAACTACACTTTATATTTTGATCAGACATATAAATTGTTCATATTATGGCCATAGTATGGGTATAATCTTCCTTTATACTTCAAAATTATTGAAAAAAAATCAGACTATTGCCAAAGGGCATTCTTCTTTTTGCCTTTCTAAGACACCAACAAAACACAACCATGTGTCCTCTAGTTTCTCTTCTGATCATTAATTTAAGCATATATATGTGTGTGTGTGTGTGTGTGTGTGTGTGTGTATACACACACACACAGAGAGAGTTAATAACTTCACCCACATTCTGAGTTTTTAGCAAGCAGAATTTATGTGCAGAATAATGGGCCCCTCCTGGAGCTGGCCTGCTCAGACACAAGCCTCTTGGAAAGGATAGTTATGCTTGTGGCTGTGGTGACTCCAGTGATTACTTTGGTTCTGGTGACAGTTTCCTTACACATACATCATCAGGACCACTCTGAGAATCCTCTCTGCCCAGCAAAGGACAAAGGCCTTTTCCACTTGCTCTTCCCACATGATTGTCATCTACCTGTCTTATGGCAGCTGCATGTTTATGTACATTAATCCCTCTATAAAAGAAGGAGGTGCTTTCAACAAAGGAATAGCTGTGCTCATTACTTCAGTCACCCCCATGTTGAATCCCTTCATTTATACACTAAGAAGTCAACAAGTAAGGCAAATCTTCAAAGACACTGTCAGAAAGATTGTGAAGTTTTCAGAAAAAAAAAGAACACCCTTCAATGAAAAATGTATTTTCACTTCATAAATATGTATTGAGAGTTTCCTAAATTTCAAGGGTTGAACTGGCTCTTGAAGATAAAAATACAGAAATCATATGTTCTAATATACAAGGAATCTACAAATCTAGAATAGAGGTAAGGTATATAGTCTCAACCTTTTTGGATAAATTTACAAAAACTAAATGAAATTACATAGTAAGTGGTACTAGAGACAGTTGAATGATCCAGCAAAGAACAGAAAGACTTAGCTCTTCTTTACAAAATTGACTTCAAATTTAAGAAGCAAAACACTGCTTGTTAAGGAGAAGTGGTGAAGAATCTGGGGTGATGAAGAAGGCCAGATCATAAAGTATGTAATTGCAAACTGTGGGGTTAGTTGAGTGTCCTGAGTCAGAGGAGTGTTAAGAAATGCCTTATAAGCCTGGTGCAGTGGTGCATACCTGTAATCCCAGCGGCTCAGGAGGCTGAGACAGGACTGCGAGTTCAAAGCCAGCCTCAGCAAAAGCCAGGCGCTAAGCAATTCAATGAGAGCCTGTATCTAATAAAATATAAAATAGGGCTGGGGATGTGGCTCAGTGGTTGAGTGCCCCTGAGTTCAATCCCCAGAAACCACCATATCCCCCCCCCAAAAAAAAAGAAAAGAAAAAAGAAACTCCCTGTGGCCATCAGCATTGTGAGGCACTGACCTTGTTCCTCAGTCCCAGACACTGTGCTTCCATTAAAGTGTAATTTCATTTCTCTCCTTTATCATTTAGGTTTCAGTTATACGCATTGCAATCTCAATCCTTTTGTAATAGGAAAATGAAAGGAAAGAGTATACATTTAGTCCACTTCATTCAAATTAGAAAAAAACTCTCTAGGTTTTGTCACCTTACATACCCACTTTCTAGAGGTTAGGGTTAAAAGAGGCTCCTAGAGGAAGGTTGGAGGCCTCTCTGTTGGTGCCTCTCCTTGACAGAATGTATTGTTTATTTTCTTTTTTTTATTATTTTTATTTTTTTTTATTGTTGGTTGTTCAAAACATTACATAGTTCTTGATATATCATCTTTCACACTTTGCATCAAGTGGGTTATGAACTCCCATTTTTAGCCCATATACAGATTGCAGAATCACATCAATTACACATCCATTGATTTACATATTGCCATACTAGTGTCTGTTGTGCTCCGCTGCCTTTCCCATCCTCCACCATCCCCCCTCCCCACCTCTCCCCTCCCCTCCCCTCCTCTCTCTCTACCCCCTCCACTGTATAACCCTGAGGGTCTCCTTCCATTACCATGCAATTTCCCTTCTCTCTCCCTTTCCCTCCCACCTCTCATCCCTGTTAAATGTTAATCTTCTTCTCCTGCTCTTCGTCCCTACTCTGTTCTTAGTTACTCTCCTTATATCAAAGAAGACATTTGGCATTTGTTTTTTAGGGATTGGCTAGCTTCACTTAGCATAATCTGCTCTAATGCCATCCATTTCCCTGTAAATTCTATGATTTTGTCATTTTTTAATGCAGAGTAATACTCCATTGTGTATAAATGCCACATTTTTTTTATCCATTCGTCTATTGAAGGGCATCTAGGTTGGTTCCACAGTCTTGCTATTGTGAATTGTGCTGCTATGAACATCGATGTAGCAGTGTCCCTGTAGCATGCTCTTTTTAGGTCTTTAGGGAATAGACCAAGAAGGGGAATAGCTGGGTCAAATGGTGGCTCCATTCCCAGCTTTCCAAGAAATCTCCATACTGCTTTCCAAATTGGCTGCACCAATTTGCAGTCCCACCAGCAATGTACAAGTGTACCCTTTTCCCCACATCCTCGCCAGCACTTGTTGTTGTTTGACTTCATAATGGCTGCCAATCTTACTGGAGTGAGATGGTATCTTAGGGTGGTTTTGATTTGCATTTCTCTGACAGCTAGAGATGGTGAGCATTTTTTCATGTACTTGTTGATTGACTGTATGTCCTCCTCTGAGAAGTGTCTGTTCAGGTCCTTGGCCCATTTGTTGATTGGGTTGTTTGTTCTCTTATTGTCTAATTTTTTGAGTTCTTTGTATACTCTGGATATTAGGGCTCTATCTGAAGTGTGAGGAGTAAAGATTTGTTCCCAGGGTGTAGGCTCCCTATTTACCTCTCTTATTGTTTCTTTTGCTGAGAAAAAACTTTTTAGTTTGAGTAAGTCCCATTTGTTGATTCTAGTTATTAACTTTTGTGCTATGGGTGTCCTATTGAGGAATTTGGAGCCCGACCCCACAGTATGTAGATCGTAGCCAACTTTTTCTTCTATCAGACGGCGTGTCTCTGATTTGATATCAAGCTCCTTGATCCATTTTGAATTAACTTTTGTGCATGGCGAGAGAAAGGGATTCAGTTTCATTTTGTTGCATATGGATTTCCAGTTTTCCCAGCACCATTTGTTGAAGATGCTATCCTTCCTCCATTGCATGCTTTTAGCCCCTTTATCAAATATAAGATAGTTGTAGTTTTGTGGATTGGTTTCTGTGTCCTCTATTCTGTACCATTGGTCCACCCGCCTGTTTTGGTACCAGTACCATGCTGTTTTTGTTACTATTGCTCTGTAGTATAGTTTGAAGTCTGGTATCGCTATACCGCCTGATTCACACTTCCTGCTTAGCATTGTTTTTGCTATTCTGGGTCTTTTATTTTTCCATATGAATTTCATGATTGCTTTCTCTATTTCTACAAGAAATGCCGTTGGGATTTTGATTGGCATTGCATTAAACCTATAGAGAACTTTTGGTAATATCGCCATTTTGATGATGTTAGTTCTGCCTATCCATGAACAGGGTATATTTTTCCATCTTCTAAGATCTTCTTCTATTTCTCTCTTTAGGGTTCTGTAGTTTTCATTGTATAAGTCTTTCACCTCTTTTGTTAGGTTGATTCCCAAGTATTTTATTTTTTTTGAAGATATTGTGAATGGAGTGGTTGTCCTCATTTCCATTTCAGAGGATTTGTCGCTGATATACAGGAATGCCTTTGATTTATGCGTGTTGATTTTATATCCTGCCACTTTGCTGAATTCATTTATTAGCTCTAATAGTTTCTTTGTAGAGCCTTTTGGGTCTGCTAGGTATAGAATCATATCATCTGCAAATAGTGATAATTTAAGTTCTTCTTTTCCTATTTTGATGCCTTTAATTTCTTTCGTCTGTCTAATTGCTCTGGCCAGTGTTTCGAGAACTATGTTGAACAGAAGTGGAGAGAGAGGGCATCCCTGTCTTGTTCCAGATTTTAGAGGGAATGCCTTCAGTTTTTCTCCATTCAGAATGATGCTAGCCTGAGGCTTAGCATAGATTGCTTTTACAATATTGAGGTATGTTCCTGTTATCCCTAGTTTTTCTAGAGTTTTGAACATAAAGGGATGCTGTACTTTGTCGAATGCTTTTTCCGCATCTATCGAGATGATCATATGGTTCTTATTTTTAAGTCTATTGATGTGGTGAATAACATTTATTGATTTCCGTATATTGAACCAGCCTTGCATCCCAGGGATGAATCCTACTTGATCATGGTGTACAATTTTTTTGATATGTTTTTGTATCCGATTCGCCAGAATTTTATTGAGGATTTTTGCATCTAGGTTCATTAGAGATATTGGTCTGTAGTTTTCTTTCTTTGAAGTGTCTTTGTCTGGTTTAGGTATCAGGGTGATGTTGGCCTCGTAGAATGAATTTGGAAGTTCTCCCTCTTTTTCTATTTCCTGAAGTAGCTTGAAAAGTATTGGTATTAGTTCCTCTTTAAAGGTTTTGTAAAACTCTGCTGTATACCCATCCGGTCCTGGGCTTTTCTTAGTTGGTAGTCTTTTGATGGTTTCTTCTATTTCCTCAATTGATATTGGTCTGTTTAGGTTGTCTATATCCTCCTGACTCAATCTGGGCAGATCATATGACTTAAGAAATTTATCTATGCCTTCACTATCTTCTAATTTATTGGAGTATAAGGATTCAAAATAGTTTTTGATTATCTTCTGTATTTCTGAAGTGTCTGTTGTGATATTGCCTTTTTCATCCCGTATGCTAGTAATTTGAGTTCTCTCTCTTCTTCTCTTCGCTAGCATCGCTAAGGGTCTGTCGATTTTGTTTATTTTTTCAAAGAACCAACTTTTAGTTTTGTCAATTTTTTCAATTGTTTCTTTTGTTTCGATTTCATTAATTTCAGCTCTGATTTTAATTATTTCTTGCCTTCTACTTCTTTTGCTGTTGTTTTGCTCTTCTTTTTCAAGGATTTTGAGATGAAGTATGAGATCATTTATTTGTTGGTTTTTTCTTTTTTTAAGGAATGAACTCCAAGCAATGAATTTTCCTCTTAGAACTGCTTTCAATGTGTCCCATAGATTCCGATATGTTGTGTCTGTGTTTTCATTTATCTCTAAGAATTTTTTAATTTCCTCCTTGATGTCTTCTATAACCCATTGATCATTCAGTAACCTATTGTTCATTCTCCAAGTGATGTATGCTTTTTCCTTCCTTCTTTTATCGTTGATTTTCAGTTTCATTCCATTATGATCAGATAAGATGCATGGTATTATCTCTACTCCTTTATATTGTCTAAGAGTTGCCCTGTGACATAATATATGATCTATTTTTGAGAAGGATCCATGTGCTGCTGAGAAAAAAGTGTAACTGCTTGATGTTGGGTGGTATACTCTATATATGTCAATTAGGTCTAGGTTATTAATAGTGTTATTGAGTTCTATAGTTTCCTTATTCAACTTTTGTTTGGAAGATCTGTCCAGTGGCGAGAGAGGTGTGTTGAAGTCTCCCATGATTATGGTATGGTGGTCTATTAGACTCTTGAACTTGAGAAGAGTTTGTTTGACGAACATAGCTGCACCATTGTTTGGGGCATAAATATTTATGATTGTTATGTCTTGTTGGTGTATGGTTCCCTTAAGCAGTATGTAGTGTCCCTCTTTATCCCTTTTGATTAACTTTGGCTTGAAATCTATTTTATTTGATATGAGTATGGACACTCCTGCTTGTTTCCGAAGTCCATATGAGTGATATGATTTTTCCCAACCTTTCACCTTCAGCCTATGTATGTCTTTTCCTATCAAATGCGTCTCCTGTAGGCAGCATATTGTTGGGTCTTGTTTTGTGATCCATTCTACTAGCCTGTGTCTCTTAATTGGTGAGTTTAAGCCATTAACATTTAGGGTTATTATTGAGATATGGGTTGTTCTTCCAGCCATATTTGTTTATTTCTGTTACTAAACATGGTTTGTTTTCCTCTTTGATTATTTTCCCCCCCTTTACTGTCCTACCTCCCACTGTTGGTTTTCATTGTTATTTTCCATTTCCTCTTCCTGTAATGCTTTGGCGAGGATGTTTTGAAGAGATGGTTTTCTAGCTGCGAATTCTTTAAACTTTTGTTTATCGTGGAAGGTTTTAATTTCATCTTCCATCCTGAAGCTTAATTTCGCTGGATACACAATTCTTGGTTGGAACCCATTTTCTTTCAGTGTTTGAAATATGTTATTCCAGGATCTTCTAGCTTTCAGAGTCTGTGTTGAAAGATCAGCTGTTATCCTGATTGGCTTACCCCTAAATGTAATCTGCTTCCTTTCTCTTGTAGCTTTTAAAATTCTCTCCTTATTCTGTATGTTGGGCATCTTCATTATAATGTGTCTAGGTGTGGATCTCTTATGATTTTGCACATTCGGCGTCCTGTAGGCTTCTAGGATTTGGGATTCTGTCTCATTCTTCAAGTCTGGGAAGTTTTCTCGTATTATTTCATTGAATAGACTGCTCATTCCTTTGGTTTGGAGCTCTGTACCTTCCTGTATCCCAATGACTCTTAAGTTTGGTCTCTTAATGTTATCCCATATTTCTTGGATGTTCTGCTCATGGTTTCTTAACAGTCTTGCTGAGCTGTCTATGTTCTTTTCCAGTTGAAATACTTTGTCTTCATTGTCTGATGTTCTATCTTCTAAGTGTTCTACTCTGCTGGTAGTATTCTCAATTGAGTTTTTAAGTTGGTTTATTGCTTCCTGCATTTCTAGGATTTCTGTTTGTTTGTTTTTTATAACCTCTATCTCCCTGTATAGTTGATCCTTTGCTTCCTGGATTTGTTTGTGTAATTCCTTGTCGAAGTGATCTTTCATTGTCTGATTTTGCTGTCTAATGTCTTCCTTGATACTCCAGATCATCTGAAGCATATATATCCTGAATTCTTTATCTGACATTCCATCTGCTGCAGCTGTTACCTCTTCTAAAGTTGAGTTGACCTGCATTGCTTGTAGTCCTTTCTTTCCTTGTCTTTTCATACTGCTTGCGTTTCTTTCTTCTTGGTGAAACTGTTGTGTTTTTGAAATTTTTCCCCCCCTATATATTTATATTGCTCTTGTATAGTTGAAAAGTCTCCCTTGCAGGTGCGGGCGGGGGCTCTGCTCTGCCCCTCCTCCAATTGGTGTGAGGTGTCTACCACGCCCGCGGACCCCTGGGCCTGATCCGCCGTTCTGTCGCAGGTCTGCCTACCTTGCAGGTGGGGGCGAAGGCTCTGCCCTGCCCCTCCTACCACGCCCGGGGACCGCTAGGCCTGATCTGCAGGTTGGTCGCCGGTCTGCCCACCTTGCGGGCACGGGTGGCAGTTCCGCTCCGCCCCCACTCCAATTGGGGTCACTTGACCACCACACAGGCGGGCCGCTGGGCCTGATCTGGGCGCGGGCGAAGGCTCTGCTCTGCCCCTACTCCAGTTGGGGTGAAGTGTGTACCACGCCGGCAGGCCGCTGGGCCTGATCCGCCGTTCTGTCGCAGGTCTGCTTACCTTGCTGGCTCGGGCGGTGGCCCCGCTCCTCCCCTCTGGCTCGACGACAAAGCGAGAGAGACTCGGGTATCTGTGACTCACCCTCCCTACCAGGAGACCAACTGTTTCCATCGCCGCTGGCACCGATGAAGTTCTCTCCTCGGCCGCTCTCCGATGACATCAGGTCTCTGCCATGCTGGCATCCCCTGTTCTATGGCTGAATCCCATTTTCTTCTCTTCCAATAGGCGGAGCTGTGCCCTCCAAGCCGAGCTTCTGCCCTCTATGTGCTGTTAACGTGGATTCCGCTGGGAAGGAATTCTGTCAGCGGAACTCTGGTGATGTCTCCTCTCTGCTATGGCGGGCCCCAGGCTCCTTGCCGGAGTGTCCGAAGGGAGGGGTGGGACTGGTTTGTCTCTGGTTGGTTTCAGCTCCCGGTTCGCTATTTCATGAAGGCTTGGCGAGAGACCTCTTCCTAGAGTCCCTGCACCACTCCTGCTGCGCTGCACCTCGGAGGCTATCCGCCCTGACGCAGGGGCCGCATGCAGGCAGCTGACAGTCGCCAGGTCGCGCGGACAGCAGCTGGCGGGTCTGGACCTCTGCGCTGCGTGGCGGAGATTCACTCGTCTAGGGCAAACTGTCACCTCCAAAAATCCTTCCAATTCCCGGCCGGTCTCTCTTTAGTGGAATTTTGCTAGGACTTTCTCAGCAGGTCGAATCTAAGCATATCCATGCGTCTCTCTGACCCCGTTGTTGAGGAGGTACTGAAAGCGCTGCCTCCACACTCACCGCCATGTTGAAAAATCTGTATTGTTTATTTTCTTAGATGACATATTTTTAAGTTAATAGCAAGAGATTTTCTCTCTCTTTGATAGTTTCTGGTGATGTTTTTATTTATATCCATTCATTATAAACATTAATGGGGTTCAGTGTCATATTTCAACTACATGCAAACACTGTACACGGATCTATTCCTTTATCCTATTATGGTTTTATTTTTATCTTTTTGTTTATATTGATTAGACACTAAAAAGCACAAATTTTGTGGTCTGCTCTATTCCATTAACTTCTTCAAATATACTGCTTTTGTTGCTAACATAAGCCACCCCAGATATCTATTCTGTGAAGTGAAAATAATATAAGGTATGGATTTAATTTTATATCTAGATATTCCAATTTATGAGCCTTAGAAAATAGCAGGAATAAACTACCATACAAAAAACACTCATCAAATGGATTCAGGGTAACAACTTAAATTTTAACAGGTACTGGTAGGATCTTGATTTCAATGGAAGGACATTTGTTTTTTAATCTGAGCATGTTTATGTAGTTTAATGATATCCTAACATGTTGTGGGATGTTGTTTACTGTTTTGAGTACAAATGCAACATAACCCAGTATGTTCATATACTTTATATATGCTAACATGAGCATGGTGCTTCTCAAGCATTTAAGGTAAAAGCTGGATTGTACTGATCATGAATACAAATTGTCAGACCCACAGAAAGTATTGGAGCATGTATAGTATTTCTGAATAAAGGGCTTGTATGCAAAGCCTCTGCAATTTTGAATTTCTAGTCTTTAATTTGATTTTCAATTTATTCCAGATTCATTGAGGTACCATTTAACTGATACAGGATGTCCTTAAACAATCACACCTACATTATTAAGTTCCTCCACATCCAAATTTCTCTCAAAATCTGTGTGGTAAAATAGAAGCAATGCCACACAGTGATTTAAAACATAGGCTTTAGTTCAAGTCTCATACTCTCAATGATCTATCAGAATTACCTAGGGTTATTTTCTTGAACTTAATGAAGCTTATCTTTCTCAACTCTAAAATATGGATATTAACAGTGTCTGTTTTATAGGGTACTGGGAAGAATAGATATTAAATTGATTTCATTAATATAATAGGACTATAAAATGTTGGCCATTCCACTTGAAATCCTTCTGCAACAAGAGGTATATATTCTACTCCTCCTGTATCTAATTCCATGCTTAGATCAGAGATCAGTGAAATTCTTTCCTATGTTCCAGATAAAGACATCAGAATAGTCAGCAATGAATCGTCAGAATTTGGTTAACATTAGCCGAATGTACACAGAATATCTGTGGGAGAGAGGAAATGTATGAATATGCTGGGAGATAGTGGTAAGCACACCATGTAAGTCAAACCTTAAAACCACAAGGCAGGACATCACTATCTTCATAAAAATGTTTAAGATCTAATAGTTAATATATACGTTCATTTTAACTCATTTCTGTAACTGGAGAGAGTCAGGAGTCTACTTTCAGTCTTCTGCATGTTGATATCCAATTCTCCCAGAACCTTTTAGGGAAAAACTCTCTTATTTTGTCAAAAATCAGTTGGCTTAGATGTATATATTTCTGTTTTCTTCTAGGCTATTTTGCTCCACTGGTCTATGTCCCTGATTCTATGCCAAAACTATGCCATTTTGATTACTACAGTTTTACAATGTGTTTTCAACTTAGGTAGTAACAGGATGACTCCTGCTTCATATTTTTTGAATGGTTATTTGTGGTTGATTGATTTGGCTATTTGGGGTTTTCTGTGGTTCCATACAAATTTCAGAATTATGCGTTCATGTTTGGTGAAAAAACCATTGGCATTTTGATAGAGATTTCATTAAACATGTAGATGGTTTGGGATGTTATAGACATGCTAACAATATTGATTCTTCTAACCCAAAAACATAGGATATCTTTCCATTTTTGTATGTGTGTCCTCTTCAATTTCTTTCACCAAAATTTTATAGTTTTTATTATATAGAGAGATCTTGCACCTCGTTGCTTAAATTTATTCATAAGCATCGATTTTTTAACTATTATGAATGAAATTTCTTTCTCGATTTATGATTCAAGTCATTTCCTATTGGTGTATTCAAATGCTATTTATTCTGTATGTTCATTTTGTGTGCAACTTGAATGAATTTGTTAGTTCTAGTTAGTTTTTGTTGGAGTTTGGAGGTCTTTCTTAATATATATAAGGTCATGTCATCTTCAAAAGTGACAGTCTGACATCATCAGGGTGTGTGCCCCACTGCACTACACCAGAGGCAAAAGCAGTTCATGTAGTACTCCCCCCAACCCAGGATGCTCCATTTGAGACCCAATCCAACTGTGTTCTTCACCCAGTGCAGTGAATGAGTTGCTCTGTGGAGCTGCTGCTATACCCCCCCACACACCAAACTGTGCTTCCCATGGTGATTGAAAGGTACAGGTTGCACAGAGTATGATGCATTACCTAGGTACATTAGAGTGACCCCAACCCACACACAGGCCCTAGAGACTGGCAGGGACATGACACATACCACAGGCAACCTTACCAAGCTGCCAAGTGACTGCATTTCACCTGTCTGGTGCAAGTACAATAGCCCCACCCTTGAGCAACCTTGGATACTGACAGGTGACCTCCTGCTGCTATGTTTGCATACAATAGATGATTAATAGAAAAGTGAGAAATAGTTGATAGAATGATGACAGATCAATGATAGATACATAATAGATACAACCAAATGATATTTCCCCTAAGATGGAATCAATTAAAAAGCTTCTGCACAGCAAAGAATTAGGAAGGTGAAGAAAGAACCTACAGAATCACAGAAAATCTTTGCTCACTACTCTGTGACAGAGGATTAATATCTAGAATAAATAAAAAACTAAAAAATACTTAACACCAAAAAATCAAATAACCCAATTAATAAATGAGCAAATGGATTAAACTCTTCTCAAGATAAAAAATAGAAATGGTCAACAAATAGATGAAAAATGTTCAACATCATTAGCAATTAGGAAATGTAAATCAAAACTACACTGAAGGCTGGGCACAGAGGCTCACACCTGTAATCCCAGAAGCTCAGCTTAGAAAGCTAAAGCAGAAGGATTGTGAGTTCAAAGCCAGCCTCAGCAAGGGTGAGGTTCTAAGCAACTCAATGAGATCATGTCTCTAAATAAAATACAAAACAGTGCTGGCGATGTGGCTCAGTGGTTGAGTGTCACTGAGTTCAATCCCTGGTACCAAAAAATAAATAAATAAATAAAACCTACACTGAGATTTTATCTCACACCATTCAGAATGGCAAGCATCAAGCATACAAATAATAATAAACTCTGGAGAAGATGAGGAGAAAAAAGAACACTTTTACACTGTTGGTGGGATTTGAAATTAGTACAACTACTATGGAAATCTGTATACAGTTTCCTCAAAAAACTAGGAATGGAACTAAGAAGCAGGGGAAGGGATTTCACAAAAATCTATTATCAGCCATAATCTTAGCCATGAAGCTACATGAGCTGTCAGGGAGGCTGGAAAATATTTTATCTGGGCACTTTGTCACCCTCAATAAAACCAGCATTCAGGAACTATGGATAAAAAGAAGAAGCAGAACAAGGAGAGAAATGACCAGTGTTAGCTAAAGCTCATCAGCTATTCCTCAAAACTTCACTCAAAAAACAGTAGAATGAATTTTGCATAACTTTCCTCTGTTCATATATGAATATACGATCAGTGTAACTCCACATCATGTACAACCACAAAAACAGGAAATTATACTCCACATATGTACGATATGTCAAAATACTTTCTAATGTCAGGAATATCTAAAAAGAATATATTTTAAAAAACTTTACTCAATAAAGACACATGTCCTTTATCTACAACCTATCCCCTTTATCAGGGATGACAGACAGACACTGTCTGACAGTGCCTCTAGTGGGTGTGGAACAGTGCTGAGAGGGACAGGCAAGACACCTGCTGCAGTGAAAAACTCCATCATGTGACAAAAGAATCAACAGGAACAGCAGGAGCTGGAGTCCAGAAATCATGGCAGAAACAGTCAAAGAAAAAGCCCTTAGTCACTTCCACAAAGTAGTGAGAAGTCAAAGTAAAAAATATATATATAGAGAGAGAATGTATCCTAGGACCAAGGACTTTTCATTCAGTGCTTAGATGTAAAATTCTCTGTTGCTTTAAACATCACAGGTAGGTCCACTGCTTATCTGAAAAGATACAAGTAGGAAATGGGGGGTTGACAATGCGGGCCAGGCAAACTGGGAGAAAATCACATCTGAAATGCCAGTGAGCCTCCTAATTATTGGGGGAAAGAGCTCATGTTGTGTTCGACAGAAGCAGATACTGGAGTATAAAATAAACTTTTGTTCAAAACCTGCACCACCCCTGGAATCACACTGACTCGCAGTCCTCTGATCCTCAGTTTTCCTATCTGAAAACAGGACTTCTTAAATTTTCTTTGAGTAGAAGATTTTTATTTTACACGACATTTAGGTCAAAAAATACATAACATATAATACAAATGAAGTACTAGGCAGGATTTAGTCCTGGGGGAAATACAGAGATTCAACAAAGTAATCAAAAGAGAATTCAAACATATTAAACTCTCCAGGTCTCTGAGGACACTGTCCCTATTGCTACATAAATTTTTACATTGTTCATTAGACTGCCACCAATTTGTGAATAATTTCTCAAACTGAGTCATCAAGGACTGAGTTGTTTGCTCTGTTGTTCCCTGTGCACTGGTTGCAATATAAAGCAAAGGCTGCTATTACAGAAATTTCAGGGAAGCCTGCCTCCCTGACCAAGACCACATGAGCTCTCCAACAGAATAGAATTTCCCTTTTTACTCTACACCACTATTTTTTTTTTCTTGAACTAACAGATTCAAAGGGTAATCTGGTATAAGATGCCATTTTAGATGTGTGGATAGCCCGAGTGATGAAAATCTAGACAGGAACTGTCAATTGACACACTTGCCTGAGTGTGAGTGTGTGTGCATAAGTGTGTCCACATATACATGTACTCGTGTGGAGGCTTAGGGTGGGGACTGAGATAGGTGAAACATAGTGGGCACAGAATACACACAAAGCTCCTCCACAGCTAATGCTCCTACACTGTGGTTCTATCAAAGCCCTCTAATGAAGACAGGTCCAAAAAGTAAGTATATAATTAGTATGTAATTTTTGTGACATATTTTCCATATTCTGAAAATCAGGAAGAGGGTGTACAATCAGTTTTAAAATCTTATATTTGGTTCATTGAAGGGGGTTGACAATTAATTCTATAAAAGTGTTATTCTGAAGAAAAATGAAATTAGAATTTTCCTCTGTTGGCCAGTTTCTCCTTTATCCTGGCCATGAGTATCAGTTGAGGAGACTGTTTTAACTCTCTAGAAACATAGAAGACTACAGAAAAGACACCTCTGCTCAGAAGTGTCTGCTAGTGTCATGGATATCAAACAATATCCATATTAGATATGTTATTAGAAGAAACATCCCCTTTTTATCCATCAGGTATTTAAGTCTTTTTACCACAGATTTGGCAGATGCAGAATTCAAACTCTTCTTGAACCTAAACTGTCCAATCTGTGAGAAGTCTTGGTCACAAATGAAGACTAAATGAGGTTTGTTTCAAACATAATATACAAGTGTCTGCAATATATTTTAAAAATGCACTAGACAGCTCATGAAAAAAAATAAAAACTGAATCACCAAAGTAACTAAGAATACATGGGAGAGAAGAGAGGGAGGGAGGGGAACAGGGGTAATTCAGTGTGAATAAATAAACCTGGTCTATCACCTTGTATTTGCCAGGGGTCCTGATGGTACAATACGATCTCTCAGGTGAATTATTCCTCCCATGCAGTTTTCCTGTTCTAAAATCATCTACTTGTACCCTAAGCCATATGTTCTGCTTTTGGTGACACCTTGAACTGCCAAATTTTGTACAGAGCCTGTTGGATCTAAACTGATATAGGAAAATATGAATATATACTAGTATAACTAAGAATAAATGTCAAGGGAGAAGCATAATATAGTTACTATTTCAAATGCAAAATTACATTTCTGCTGTTACCTTGTGTTACCATGTCAATGAAAATGTGTTAATATGCAATAGTATTTTCTACTGGTGACCTCAAATCTTCTTTAGGGAGCAATTTTTTCATAGGTGAACCTATAAGTGAGTATCTCATATAATGCTCTACACATCATAAGTAATTATTGAATATTTATTTGAATGAAAGAATGTTGATTGTTTTCTTGGACAGTAATAAATAAGAGAAAAGAAACTTGTCTTTGATTCTCAAATGGACCACAAACATTGGATGCAAATGAGGCAGTTGTTTAAAAAATTAAAAACTTAGTTTCTTCCTCTTTTATACAAAAGTTTGTAGTATTTTTTTTCTACAAATTATGAGCTATATCTAAAACTGAACATTTAACAATCCCCCTTCTAATATACATATTTTATAATGTCATATTTTATAATAACATTTTATAATTTTTAAGTTATGAAATATGCATACACACTGCTGATAATGAATTTATAATATTTTCTTTTACAAGTTGTATATCTGAAAACAGCTGTTTAAAATATGGAAGTGCAATGAGGGTTTAAGTTTGAATACAAAGTGAAGCAGAATTCCCTGAGCCCATATTTAACGTGGTTCCTGAAAATACATCAATTTGAATACAAGGAGGCTTGAAACTTCTGGGAAGTGCTGAAATGGACAGAGATAAAGGCCAAAGAGAAAGGTAGGGAACTTTATTATTTGTTTACAAAGATGAGTTTGTAAGAGTCCATCTGTTCCTAGATGTTGCCTGAGCTAGTTACATTACCAAAAACCCAGAGAACATAAACAAGATTAGGAAGACAGTTGGTAAATTAGCAGGGAGAATGATTGGAATGAAACAGCAGGAATCATTAAAAAAGAGGTCACAGACAGACCCAGGTGACTGAGTGGCACTAAGAAGACTGGGTGGACCAGGCTGCAAAGAAAGCAACACCACAGATCTCTCCTCCTGGGCTCTGTCCTTGACCAACACCACAGCAGGTCTCAATCAGGTTCATGCTCAGGTTCCAGAAAATGGTTCTTTATACCACTTCAAAGGTTCAAGAAACACAATGCCTAAGAGTCTCAAAACTGTCTACAAATTCTTTTCACTACAGAAGAGAGAACAGTGGAGTACAGGAAAGGGATCAAGGAAGAGGGAGGGGAAGGGGGAAGAAGGGTGGAATGAATCTGACACACTTTCCTATGTACATCTATGAATATGCCCCAACCAATTGCATCCTCATGTATGTCCAGAAGGCATAAATATAAAAATTATGAATAAATAGAAGGGAAAGAGGAAGTAGTGAGGACTGAATCAGAGAAAATTACATTCCATGCTTGATAAATTATATTAAAATGAACGCCAATACAATGTTTCACTCATACTGTGTATCCTAAAATGAACTCATAAAAAGAAATACTTTTCATTCAAAAAATATAAGAACAAAAAAGTTAAGATGCACCTTTGTGATCTAACTTATCACCCTTTTTAGAGATAATTTAAGCACAAAGAAAAAATTAACACTAACATGAATGTGCTGCTGTTAAAATTCATTGCAACAACTTTAAATTATCAACATAAAATCCTAATTAACAGATCGTCCTTGATTTGCAAAATAGAACATTACAGGATGGCAGGGGAAGGCAAAGAAAGATAAAGATGGGAGAAGAGATGTCTAAAATTGTCATAGTTCTTCCAGAATAAGAACACATAGAGTATCACCTGCAGTCAATATTGTTAATAAACTGCATTCTGCACATACGATTTATGTTTTGTTTGGTTCTTATTTGACATTTTTACTAATGTGGTTTGTCATTAGAGAATTACAAGCATAAGATCTATATTCAAAATTTCCTATAGAAACTTTCTTGTAAGATGTCAATGGTCTGGGTGTGTTCAATATGATAATTGATTATCAGGTAAAGGAATATTAAGTGCAGTGAGCTGTCTGGCTGGGATGTCTCCAGTCAGGCTCCAATGCTGGCTTCTTTTGACACCTCTCTTCAGGTCCACTCACTTGTGACTTGGCACAAGGCAGGGATGAGAAATCATACAGCAATAACAACATTCATCCTGCTGGGATTGACGGATGATCCAAAACTACAAGTTCTAATTTTCATATTTTTGTTTCTCACTTACATGTTGAGTGTGGCTGGGAACCTCACCATTATCACACTCACACTTTTGGATTCTCATCTTAAAACTCCCATGTATTTTTTCCTCCGAAATTTCTCTTTCCTGGAAGTCTCATTCACCACTGTTTGTATTCCCAGATTCCTGTACACCATGACAACTGGTGACAACACTGTTACTTACAATGCTTGTGCCACCCAGGTATTTTTTGTTGTCCTCTTTGGAGCAACAGAATTTTTTCTCCTGGCTGCCATGTCCTATGACCGCTATGTGGCCATCTGTAAGCCTCTGCACTACACAACCATCATGAGCAACAGAGTCTGTGCTACACTTGTCCTCGGCTGTTGGTTTGCTGGCCTGCTGATCATCCTCCCACCCCTTGGGTTAGGCCTCCAGTTGGAATTCTGTGACTCAAATGAGATTGATCATTTTGGCTGTGATGCGTCTCCCCTTCTACAGATAACCTGCTCAGACACAGTGTTTTTAGAGAAAATAATCTTAAGTTTTGCCATACTGACACTAACTATTACCTTGGTGTGTGTCTTTCTCTCCTACACATACATCGTCAAGACCATTCTAAAATTTCCTTCTGTCCAACAAAGGAAAAAGGCCTTTTCCACCTGCTCCTCCCACATGATTGTGGTTTCCATCACCTATGGCAGCTGCATCTTCATCTATGTCAAGCCTTCAGCAAAGGAAGGAGTGGCCATTAACAAGGTGGTGTCCATCCTCACTACTTCAGTTGCCCCTTTGCTTAACCCTTTCATCTATACACTTCGAAACAAACAAGTAAAAGCAGCTTTCAAAGACACAGTAAAACGGATTGTATTTCTCTCAAAGAACTGAGAGCCTATTGATGTTTGCTGAGGTACTTACATTTAAATCTGAATACCTGTGAGCACTGTTCATGAAAATGACAAACATGGCTTCTTCCAATTTGGTAGACTCATCAAGCTAATGTTCTCCCTGGAACATATTTCTCTTATAATACAAAAACCAAAATCAAACAATTTATTTTGCCTTCTTTTAAGTTTCCTTTATTCAGAATGGTTTCTTCAATAATCGCAGGGCCCAGAGATTAGTCAAAGACACAATGTCATAAAAAGGAAATGCAAAACAGAAGTTGCATCTCTGGCCATATGCCCTTCTTGTGATGTGAAATGGAAATATCCAGATACCACTTCTCATTTGTGTGAGACATAAACTCACAGAGAACAAGCCCTGGATTTAGAAGCATTATGACTATATTTTGGTTGAAATGACATAGTAAGTGTTACTAGAGAAAGGTGAATGATCCAGCAAAGAACAGAAAGACTTAACTCTTCTCTACAGAAATGACTTCAAATTTAAGAAGCAAAACACTGCTTATTAAGGAGAAGTGGTGAAGAATCTGGGATGATGAAGAAGGCCAGAGCTACAGTGTGTAATTGCAAACTGTGGGGTTAGTTGAGTGTCATGAGTCAGAGGAGTGGTAAGAAATGCCTTGTGAGTCCGGTGCAGTGGCGCACACCTGTAATCGCAGCGGCTCAGGATGCTGAGGATTACGAGTTCAAAGCCAGCCTCAGCAATAGCCAGGCGCTAAACAACTCAATGAGACCCTGTTTCTAAATAAAATACAAAATAAGACTGGGAATGTGGCTTAATGGCTGAGTGATGCTGACTTCAATCCTGGGTACCACTCCAAACAAAAAAAAAGAAAAAAAAAACCCTGTGGCCATCAGCATTATTTCAAGGTGAGAAGCACTGACCTTGTTCCTCAGTCCCAGAATCTGTGCTTCCATTGAAGTGTAATTTCATTTATCTCTTATATCATTTAGGTTTCAGTTGTAGCCATTGCAACCTCCATCCCTTTGTAAAAGGAAAATGAAAGGAAAGAGTATACATTTAGTCCACATTATTCAAATTAGAAAAAAAAAATCTCTAGATTTTGTCACCTTATATACCCACTTTCTAAACGTTAGGGTTAAAAAAGACTCATAGAAGAAGGTTGGAAGCCTCTCTGTTTGTGCCTATCCTTGACAGAATCTATTGCTTATTTTCTTAGGTGACATATTTTTAAGTTAAAAGCAAGAGATTTTCTCTCTCTTTGATAGTTTCTGGTGATGTTTTTTATTTATATGTATTAATTGTAAACATTAATGGGGTTCAGTGTCATATTTCAAATAAATGCATACACTGTACATGGATCAAATCCTTTATCCTATTATGATTTTATTTTCATCCTTTTGTTTATATTAACTTGATATTATAAAACACAAATTTTGTGTACCATTCAATTGATTTTCCTCAAATATACTGCCTTTGTTGCTAACATAAACCACCATGGATGTCTATTCTATGAAGTGAAAATAATATAAGGTATGGATTTAGTTTTATATCTAGAATATTCCAAATGATGAGTCTTGGGAAATTGCTAGGAATAAATTATCCTACTAAAGAAAACTTGGCAAATAGATTCAAGGTAACAACTAAATTTTAACAGGTGTTAGTAGGGTCTTGATTTCAATGGAAGGACATTTGTTTTTTAATCTGAGCATGTCTATATAGTTTAATGATATCCTAACATGTTGTGGGATGCTGTTTATTGTTTTGAGTACAAATGCAACATAACCCAGTATATTGATATACTTTATATGTACATGAACATGCTGCTTCTCAAGCATTTAAGGTAAAAGCTGGATTATACTGATCATGAATACAAATTGTCAGACCCACAGAAAGTATTGCAGCATGTATAGTATTTCTGAATTAAAGGTCTTGTATGGAAAGCCTCTTCTATTTTGAATGTCTAGTAATTAATTTAATTTTCAATTTATCCCAGATTCGTTGATGTACCATTTAACTGATACAGAATGTCCTTAAACAGTCACACCTACATTATTAAGTTCCTCCACATCCAAATTTCTTCCAAAACCTGTGTGGTAAAGTAGAAGCAATGCCACACAGTGGTTTAAAACACAGGCTTTTAGTTCAAATCTCAGACTCTCAATGATCTATCAGAATTACCTAGGGTTATTTACTTGATGTTTATAAAGCTTATCTTTCTCAACACTAATATATGGATATTAACAGCATCTATTTTATACAGTACTGGGATGAATATATATTAAATTGGTTGCTTTACTATAACTAGGACTGTAAAACATGGGCCATTCTACTTGAAATCCTTCTACCACGAGACACATATATTCAACTCCTCCTGTGTCTAATTCCACCAGATCAGTGAAGGTCTTCCCTATGTTCCAGATAAAGACATCAGAATAGTCAGCAATGAATCGTCAGAATTTGGTTAACATTAGCCTCATGTACACTGAATATCTGTGGGAGAGAGGAAATGTGTAAATATGCTGGGAGAGAGTGGTAAGCACACCATGTAAGTCAAACCTTAAAATCACAAGGCAGGACATCACTATCTTCATAAAAATGTTTAAGGTCTGATAGTTAATATATATGTTCATTTTAACTCATTTCTGTAACTGGAGAGAGTCAGGAGTCTACTTTCAGTCTTCTGCATGTTGATATCCAATTCTCCCAGCACCATTTAGAGAAAAAACTGTCTTATTTTGTCAAAAATCAGTTGGCTTAGATGTATATATTTCTGTTTTCTTCTAGGCTATTTTGCTTCACTGGTCTATGTCCCTGATTCTATGCCAACACTATGCCATTTTTATTACTACAGTTTTACACTGTGTTTTCAACTTAGGTAACAGGATGACTCCTGCTTCATTATTTTCTGAATGGTTATTTGTGGTTGATTGATTTGGCTATTTGGGATTTTCTGTGGTTCCATACAAATTTCAGAATTATGCTTTCAGGTTTGGTGAAGAAGCCGTTGGCATTTTGATAGAGATTTCATTAAACATGTAGATGGTTTGGGATGTTATAGACCTGCTAACAATATTGATTCTTCTAACCCAAAAACATAGGATATCTTTCCATTTTTGTATGTGTGTCCTCTTCAATTTCTTTCATCAAAATTTTATAGTTTTTATTATACAGAGAGATCTTGCACCTCTTTGCTTAAATTTATTCATAAGCATCTATTTTTTAACTATTATAAATAAAATTTCTTTCTCAATTTCTGTTTAAAATAATTTCCTATTGGTGTATTCAAATGCTATTTATTCTGTATGTTCATTTTGTGTGCAACTTGAATAAATTTGTTAGTTCTAGTTAGTTTTGGGGGTAGTTTGGAGGTCTTTCTTTATATATAAGGTCATGTCATCTTCAAACAGTGACAGTCTGACATCATCAGGGAGTGTTCCCCATTGCACTACACCAGAGGCAGAACCCAGTCCATGTAGTACTCCCCCAACCCAGACTGCTCCATTTTGAGACCCAATCCAACTGTGTTCTTCCCCCAGTGCAGTGAATGAGTTGCTCTTCTGAAGTGCTGCTATGCCGCCCCGCAACTTTGCTTCCCATGGAGACTAAAAGGTACAGGCTGCACAGACTGTGGTGCATTATCTAGGCACATTAGAGTGACCCCAACCCACACACAGGCCCTAGAGTCTGGCAGGGACATGACACATACCACAGGCAACCTTACCAAGCTGCCAAGTGACTGCATTTCACCTTTGTGTTGCACGTACAATAGCCCCACCCTTGGGCAACCTGTGGATACTGACAGGTGACCTCCTGCTGCTATGTTTGCATACAATAGACAATTAATAGAAAAGTGAGAAATAGTTGATAGAAAGATGACAGATCAATAATAGATACATAATAGATAGAAACAAATAATATTTTCCCCTAAGATGGCATCAAATTAAAAAGCTTCTGCACAGCAAAAGAAAGAATTAGGGATGTGAAGAGAGAACCTATAGAATCAAAGAAAATCTTTGCTAACTACTCTGTGACAGAGGATTAATATCTAGAATATATAAAGAACTCAAAAATCTTAATGCCAAAAATATAAATAACCCAATTAATAAATGAACAAATGAATTAAACCCTTCTCAAGATAAAAAATAGAAATAGATGAAAATATGTTCAACATCATTAGCAATTAAGAAATGTAAATCAAAACTACACTGAAGGCCGGCCGGGCACAGAGCCTCACATCTGTAATCACAGAATCCCGGCTTGGAAAGCTAAAGCAGGAGGATAGTGAGTTCAAAGCCAGCCTCAGCAAGGGTGAGGTTCTAAGAAACTCAGTGAGATCCTGTCTCTAAATAAAATACAAAATAGTACTGGGGATGTGGCTCAGTGGTTGAGTGTCCCTGAGTTCAGTTCCTGGTACCAAAATAAATAAATAAATAAATAAATAAAAAACCCTGCACTGAGATTTTATCTCACACCATTCAGAATGGCAAGCATCAAGCATACAAATAATAATAAATTCTGGAGAAGATGAGGAGAAAAAAGAACACTTTTACACTGTTGGTGGGATTTGAAATTAGTACAACTACTATGGAAATCTGTATACAGTTTCCTCAAAAAACTAGGAATGGAGCTACTATGTGACCCTACTGTACCAGACCCTGATATTTATTCTGAAGAAATAAAGTCATCATTCTATAGTGATCCATGCATATCATGGTTATAGCAGCAAAATTCACAATAGCCAAACTAGGGAACCAGTCTAGATATTCATCAATAGAAGGGTGGATAAAGAAATTAAGATACTGATGTGCATATGTGCACACACACACACACACACACACACAGTTTTATCCCATCATAAAGAAAAATGAAATTATGTCGCTATCAGGAAAATGGATAGAATTTGAGGCCATTATGCTAAGTGAAATAAGCCAAACTCATAAGATCAAAGATCATATGTTTTCCCTCATATTTGGAAGCTAGAGAGGTAAAAGGAAAAGGATCAGGGGAAGGGATTACACAAAAATTAAAAGGAGATGATTAGAGAAAATTGAGGAGGGAAAATTTGGGAAGGAACAGGGAAGTGCTGGGGAGTGATATTTGCCAAATTACATTGTTCTATTGTGTGCAGGCAGGAGTCTGTAACAACACCATGAATGTAACAACATGGAGGGACATAACAGTATGTTCAACTGTAAAGCACCAGTGAAAAAATGTGGAAGGAATGAAAAAAGAATTCTCCTAAAAAAGATGAACATGCTGGCATTTTGACAATATGTATGAACCTAGAGAATACTACTCTAAATTAAATAACTCAGACACTAAAAAGGGTCATTATTTAATCTCTTGCATAAGAAATGTAAAATGGGTAAAAAGCAGAAGAGAAGCAGAAAATAGAACAGTGGCTGTGGGTGGGAGAAGCAGGGAAATGTTTGGTCAGTGGGTACAAAGTTTGCTAAGCAAGACAAGTAAGTTCTGGAGAGCTATGGCACAACAATATGACTATACTTAGCAATGCCATGGCATACATTTTTAATGTGTTAAGAGAGTGAATTTCAAGTGTTGTCACCATGGAAAGACAGAAAAACTATGAGGCAAGAGGAAGAAAAAATAGGCAGCAGCAATGGCAACCCTGCTGCCTAAAAGAAAGTAAATTTTAATATAAGTCAGAAATTGAACAACAGATTTTCAGAATGAAATAGCACTATACAAAAAGCTTGATGATAGCCTATAACAAATAATAATACATTGCATTATCCACATTTTTTAAAATTTGGAGTGACCATATTCACAATGAACAATGTAAATTAGACCAAAGAATTTTAGTAGAGATAACAAGTTTGGGGATGATAAAAAGCTCTATTCTTTAAGAAACCATAATTCCTCTAAGTGTTTGTGCATAGAATAATGCTTCAAAATATAGAAAGCATAAACTGACTAAACTACAAGGAGATAAAGACAAATACACTATTATAGTTAGAAACATTGAAACACTTGTGTCAATGATTAATTGACCTAATATAGAAATTCAGTAAGTATATAGGAGACTTAAGCAAAACCCTCTATAACTATGGCCTTCCTGACTTTATTTACACAACACTCCACCCAAAGAAGAGCAGAAATGTTCTAAAGTTCACAGAAAATATTTACTAAGATAGACAGTATTCAGGGCAGATCTAGATGAATTTCAAAGGATTCAAACTATACAAAACATAATATCGGGTCAAAAGAATTAAGATAGAAATCATTCACAAGAGAAACTTAACTGAAAATACATCTAAAGCAGAATTCACAGGGAAATTGATGGTTCTATAGCAACAATAGCAATTAATATGTGGAAAGTCTATCATCAGCCATAATCTTAGCCATGAAGCTACATGAGCTGTCAGGGAGGCTGGAAAATATTTTATCTGGGCACTTTGTCACCCTCAATAAAACCAGCATTCAGGAACTATGGATAAAAAGAAGAAGCAGAACAAGGAGAGAAATGACCAGTGTTAGCTAAAGCTCATCAGCTATTCCTCAAAACTTCACTCAAAAAACAGTAGAATGAATTTTGCATAACTTTCCTCTGTTCATATATGAATATACGATCAGTGTAACTCCACATCATGTACAACCACAAAAACAGGAAATTATACTCCACATATGTACGATATGTCAAAATACTTTCTAATGTCAGGAATATCTAAAAAGAATATATTTTAAAAAACTTTACTCAATAAAGACACATGTCCTTTATCTACAACCTATCCCCTTTATCAGGGATGACAGACAGACACTGTCTGACAGTGCCTCTAGTGGGTGTGGAACAGTGCTGAGAGGGACAGGCAAGACACCTGCTGCAGTGAAAAACTCCATCATGTGACAAAAGAATCAACAGGAACAGCAGGAGCTGGAGTCCAGAAATCATGGCAGAAACAGTCAAAGAAAAAGCCCTTAGTCACTTCCACAAAGTAGTGAGAAGTCAAAGTAAAAAATATATATATAGAGAGAGAATGTATCCTAGGACCAAGGACTTTTCATTCAGTGCTTAGATGTAAAATTCTCTGTTGCTTTAAACATCACAGGTAGGTCCACTGCTTATCTGAAAAGATACAAGTAGGAAATGGGGGGTTGACAATGCGGGCCAGGCAAACTGGGAGAAAATCACATCTGAAATGCCAGTGAGCCTCCTAATTATTGGGGGAAAGAGCTCATGTTGTGTTCGACAGAAGCAGATACTGGAGTATAAAATAAACTTTTGTTCAAAACCTGCACCACCCCTGGAATCACACTGACTCGCAGTCCTCTGATCCTCAGTTTTCCTATCTGAAAACAGGACTTCTTAAATTTTCTTTGAGTAGAAGATTTTTATTTTACACGACATTTAGGTCAAAAAATACATAACATATAATACAAATGAAGTACTAGGCAGGATTTAGTCCTGGGGGAAATACAGAGATTCAACAAAGTAATCAAAAGAGAATTCAAACATTAAACTCTCCAGGTCTCTGAGGACACTGTCCCTATTGCTACATAAATTTTTACATTGTCCATTAGACTGCCACCAATTTGTGAATAACTTCTCAAACTGAGTCACCAAGGACTGAGTTGTTTGCTCTGTTGTTCCCTGTGCACTGGTAGCAATATAAAGCAAAGGCTGCTATTACAGAATTTTCAGGGAAGCCTGCCTCCCTGACCAAGACCACATGAGCTCTCCAACAGACTAGAATTTTCGTTTTTGCTCTACATCACTATTTTTTTTCCTTGACCTAACAGAATCAATGGGTAATCTGGTATAAGGTGCCATTTTAGATGTGTGGAATAAAGAGAGGATAGAGACTGGTCTCATGATAGCAGGAGTGATGAAAATCTAGACAGGAACTGTCAATTGCCACACTTGCCTGAGGGTGAGTGTGTGTACATATGTGTGTCCACCCATACATGTGCTCATGTGGAAGCTGAGGATGGGGACTGGGACAGGTGAAAATGAGTGGTCACAGAATACACATAAAGCTCCTTGACAGCTAATGCTCCTACACTGTTGTTCTGTCAAAGCCCTCTAATGAAGACAGGTCCAAAAAGTAAGTATATAATTAGTATGTAATTTTTGTGACATTTTCCATATTCTGAAAATCAGGCAGAGAGTGAACAATCAGTTTTAAAATCTTATATTTGGTTCATTGAAGGGGATTGACAACTAATTCTATAAAAGTGTCATTCTGAAGAAAAATGAAATTAGAATTTTCCTCTGATGGCCAGTTTCTCCTTTATCCTGGCCATGAGTATCAGTTAAGAAGACTGTTTTAACTCTCTAGAAACATAGAAGACTACAGAAAAGACACCTCTACTCAGAAGTATCTGCTAGTGTCATGGATATCAAACAATATCCATATTAGATATGTTCTTAGAAGAAACATGCCCTTTTTATCCATCAGGTATTTAAGTCCTTTTGCCACGGATTGGGCAGATGCAGAATTCAAACTCTTCTTGGACATAAACTGTCCAATCTGTGAGAAGTCTTGGTCCCAAATGAAGACTAAATGAGGTTCGTTTCAAACATAATAAACAAGTATCTAAAATATATTTTTAAATGCACTAGACTGTTCATTTAAAAAAATAAAATCGAATCACCAAAGTGACTAAGAATACATGGGAGACAACAGAGGGAGGGGAACTGGGGTAATTCAGTGTGAATAAATAAACCTGGTCTATCACCTTGTATTTGCAGGGGCCCTGATGGTACAATACCATCTCTCAGATGAATTATTTCTCCCATGCAGTTTTCCTCGTTCTAAAATCATATCTGTGTACTCTGAGCCATGTGTCCTTCTTATGGTGAAACCTTGGACTGCCAAATTTTGTACAGAGACTGGTGGATCTGAATTGATATAGGAAATTATGAATAGGTACTAGTATAACTAAGAATAATTGTAAAGGAAGAAGCATGAAATATGTTACTGTTTCAAACACAAAATTACATTTCTGCTGTTACCTTGTGTTACCATGTCAATGAAAATGTGTTAATATGATAAAGTATCTTCTACTGGTGACCTCAAATCTTCTTTAGGGAGCAACTTTTTCATAGGTGAACCTATAGGTGAGTATCTGATATAAGGCTCTATACATCATAAGTAATTATTGAATGTTTATTTGAATGAAAGAATGTTGATTGTTTTCTTGGACAGTAATAAATAAGAGAAAAGAACTTTGTCTTTGATTCCCAAGAAACCATAAATACTGGGTGCAATTGGTGCAGTTGTTTAAACAATTAAAAAACTTAGTTTCTTCCTCTTTTATTCAAAAGTTTGTAGGATTTTTTTCTATAAATTATGAGCTATATCTAAAATTGAACATTTAACAATCCCCCTTCTAACAGACATACTTTATAATTTCATATTTTAGAATAACATTTTATAATTTTTAAGTTATTAAATGCATATAAACCGCTGATAATGAATTTATAATATTCTCTTTTACAAGTTGCAAATCTGAAAACAGCTCCTTAAAATATGGAACTGCAATGAGGGTTAAGTTTGGATACAAAGTGAAGCAGAATTCCCTGAGCCCATATCTAATGTGGTTCCTGAAACTACATCAATTAGTATACAAGGAGGCTTGAAACTTCTGGGAAGTGCTGAAATAAAGTGAAAGAGATAAAGACCAGAGAGAAAGGTAGGGAACTTTATTATTTATTTACAAAGATGAGTTTGTAAGAGTCCATCTGTTCCTAGATGTTGCCTGAGCTAGTTACATTACCAAAAACCCAGAGAACATAAACAAGATTAGGAAAACAGTTGGTAAATTAGCAGGGAGAATGATTGGAATGAAACAGCAGGAATCATTCAAAAAAGAGGTCAGAGACAGACTCAGGTGACTGAGTGGCACTAAGAAGACTGGGTGGACCAGGCTGCAAAGAAAGCAACACCACAGATCTCTCCTCCTGGGCTCTGTCCTTGACCAACACCACAGCAGGACGCAATCAGGTTCATGCTCAGGTTCCAGAAAATGGTTCTTTATACCACTTCAAAGGTTCAGGAAACACAATGCCTAAGAGTCTCAAAACCGGCTAGAAATTCTTTTCACTATAGAAGAGAGATAAGTGGAGTAGAGGAAAGGGATCAAGGAAGAGGGAGGGGAAAGTGGAAGAAGGGTAGAATGAATGTACACACTTTTCTATGTACGTCTATGAATATGCCCAAACCAATTGTAGCTTCATGTATATCCAGAAGACATAAATATAAAAATTATAAATAAATAGAATGGAAAGGGGAAGTAGTGAGGACTGATATCAGAGCAAATTACATTCCATGATTGTATAATTATATTAAAATGAAGCCCAATACAATGTATCACTAATACTGTGTATCCTAAAATGAACTCATAAAAAGAAATAATTTTCATTCACAAAACATAAGAACAAAAAAGTTAAGGTGCACCTTTGTGCTCTGAATTTTTCACCCTTTTTAGAGATAATTTAAGCACAAAGAAAAATTAACACTAACATGAATGTGCTGCTGTTAAAATTCATTGCAACAACTTTAAATTATCAACATAAAATCCTAATTGACAGATCCTCCATGATTTTGAACATAAAACATTACAGGATGGCAGGAGAAGGCAAAGAAAGATGAAGATGGGAGAAGAGATGTCCAAAATTGTCATAGTTCTTACAGAAGAAGAACACATAGAGTATCACCGGCAGACAACATTGTTAATAACCTGCATTCTGCACATACGATTTATGTTTTGCTTGGTTTTTATTTGACACTTTTACAATGCAGTTTGTCATCAGAGAATTACAAGCATAAGACCTATATTTAAAATTTTCTGTAGAAAACTTCTTGTAAGATGTCAATGGATGGGTGTGTTCAATATGATAATTGATTATCAGGTAAAGGAATATTAAGTGCAGTGAGCTGTCTGGCTGGGATGTCTCCAGTCAGGCTCCAATGCTGGCTTCTTTTGACACCTCTCTTCAGGTCCACTCGCTTGTGACTTGGCACAAGGCAGGGATGAGAAATCATACAGCAATAACAACATTCATCCTGCTGGGATTGACGGATGATCCAAAACTACAAGTTCTAATTTTCATATTTTTGTTTCTCACTTACATGTTGAGTGTGGCTGGGAACCTCACCATTATCACACTCACACTTTTGGATTCTCATCTTAAAACTCCCATGTATTTTTTCCTCCGAAATTTCTCTTTCCTGGAAGTCTCATTCACCACTGTTTGTATTCCCAGATTCCTGTACACTATGACAACTGGTGACAACACTGTTACTTACAATGCTTGTGCCACCCAGGTATTTTTTGTTGTCCTCTTTGGAGCAACAGAATTTTTTCTCCTGGCTGCCATGTCCTATGACCGCTATGTGGCCATCTGTAAGCCTCTGCACTACACAACCATCATGAGCAACAGAGTCTGTGCTACACTTGTCCTCGGCTGTTGGTTTGCTGGCCTGCTGATCATCCTCCCACCCGTTGGCTTAGGCCTCCAGCTGGAATTCTGTGAATCAAACGAAATTGATCACTTTGGCTGTGATGCGTCTCCCATTCTACAGATAACCTGCTCAGACACAGTGTTTATAGAGAAAATAGTCTTGACTTCTGCCATACTGACACTAATTATTACCTTGGTGTGTGTCACTCTCTCCTACACATACATCATCAAGACCATTCTAAAATTTCCTTCTGTCCAGCAAAGGAAAAAGGCCTTTTCCACCTGCTCCTCCCACATGATTGTGGTTTCCATCACCTATGGCAGCTGCATCTTCATCTACATCAAGCCTTCAGCAAAGGAAGGAGTGGCCATTAACAAGGTGGTGACCATCCTCACTACTTCAGTTGCCCCTTTGCTTAACCCTTTCATCTATACACTTCGAAACAAACAAGTAAAAGCAGCTTTCAAAGACACAGTAAAACGGATTGTATTTCTCTCAAAGAACTGAGAGCCTATTGATGTTTGCTGAGGTACTTACATTTAAATCTGAATACCTGTGAGCACTGTTCATGAAAATGACAAACATGGCTTCTTCCAATTTGGTAGACTCATCAAGCTAATGTTCTCCCTGGAACATTTTTCTCTTATAATACAAAAACCTAAACCAAACAATTTATTTTGCCTTCTTTTAAATTTCCTTTATTCAGAATGGTTTCTTCAATAATTGCAGGCCCCAGAGATTAGTCAAAGACTCAATGTCATTAAAAGAAAGTGTAAAGCAGAAGTTGCATCTCTGGCCATATGCCCTTCTTGTGAAGTGGAATGGAAATATCCAGAGACCACTTCTCATTTGTGTGAGACATAAACTCACAGAGAACAAGCCCTGAATTTAGAAGCATTATGACTAAATTTTGGTTGGGTAAGTTCTGTAACTATTAAGATTTACAGCATCTCTTGATTCAAGAATGTTAGAGTTTTAAGAAGATTGATCAAGTTACCAAAACAAGTTCATTATTTGGAAAGGATATACTAAGATGTCAAAAGATAAAATCAGAATTTGGAAAACAGGGGTGGGTCTAAAGAAGAGTGCAGAGAAGGAAAAAAAGTAGTAGTCATTCACATAATTGGAATTCTATTAACTGATAAACCATCTTTTTTTTGTTTTGTGCTTTATAATTATGAAAAATAAACTTTTGTGCTTTTATAGTACATATGTAATTTTGTCTATGTTTATCAAACATCAAATTATTCAACTACGCTTTATATTTTGAGAACACCTATAAATTGTTCATATAATGGCCATAGTATGCGTGTTCAATCTGTGTTCAATCTGGGTATCACCTCAAACAAAAAACAAAAAGAAAGAAAAGAAAAAAGAAATATCCTGTGGCCATCAGCATTGTTTCAAGGGGAGAGGCACTGACCTTGTTCCTCAGTCCCAGAGACTGTGCTTCCATTAAAGTATAATTTCATTCCTCTTCTTTATCATTTAGGTTTTAGTTGTAGCCATTGCAACCTCCATTCCTTTGTAAGAGGAAAATGAAAAGCAAGAGTATACATTTAGTCCACTTCATTCAAATTAGAAAAAAACTCTCTAGATTTTGTCACCTTACATACCCACTTTCTAGAGGTTAGGGTTAAAAAAGACTCCTAGAGGAAGGTTGGAAGCCTCTCTGTTTGTGCCTCTCCTTGACAGAATCTATTGCTTATTTTCTTAGATGACATATTTTTAAGTTAAAAGCAAGAGATTTTCTCTCTCTTTGATAGTTTCTGGTGATGTTTTTATTTATATGCATTCATTGTAAACATTAATGGGGTTCTGTGTCATATTTCAAATAAATGCATACACTGTACATGGATCAAATCCTTTATCCTATTATTATTTTATTTTCATCCTTTTGTTTATATTAATTCGATATTAGAAAACACAAATTTTATGTACCATTCCATTGATTTTCCTCAAATATACTGCCTTTGTTGCTAACATAAACCACCGTAGATATCTATTCTATGAAGTGAAAACAATATAAGGTATGTATTTAGTTTTATATCTAGAATATTCCAAATTATGAGTCTTGGGAAATAACTAGGAATAAATTATGCTACTAAACAATACTCGGCAAATGGATTCAAGGTAACACTTAATTTTAACAGGTGTTGGTAGGGCCTTGATTTCAATGGAAGAACATTTGTTTTTTAATCTGAGAATGTTTATGTGGTTTAATGATATCCTAACATGTTCTGGGATGTTGTTTACTGTTTTGAGTACAAATGCAACATAACCCAGTATATTGATATACTTTATATGTACATGAACATGCTGCTTCTCAAGCATTTAAGGTAAAAGCTGGATTATACTGATCATGAATACAAATTGTCAGACCCACAGAAAGTATTGCAGCATGTATAGTATTTCTGAATTAAAGGTCTTGTATGGAAAGCCTCTTCTATTTTGAATGTCTAGTAATTAATTTAATTTTCAATTTATCCCAGATTCGTTGATGTACCATTTAACTGATACAGAATATCCTTAAACAGTCACACCTACATTATTAAGTTCCTCCACACCCAAATTTCTTCCAAAACCTGTGTGGTAAGGTAGAAGCAATGCCACACAGTGGTTTAAAACACAGGCTTTTAGTTCAAATCTCAGACTCTCAATGATCTATCAGAATTACCTAGGGTTATTTACTTGATGTTTATAAAGCTTACCTTTCTCAACACTAATATATGGATATTAACAGCATCTATTTTATACAGTACTGGGATGAATAGATACTACATTGATTGCTTTACTATAACTAGGACTGTAAAACATGATGAGCCATTCTACTTAAAATCCTTCTACCATGAGACACATATATTCAACTCCTCCTGTGTCTAATTCCACCAGATCAGTGAAGGTCTTGCCTATGTTCCAGATAAAGACATCAGAATAGTCAGCAATGAATCGTCAGAATTTGGTTAACATTAGCCTCATGTACACTGAATATCTGTGGGAGAGAGGAAATGTGTAAATATGCTGGGAGAGAGTGGTAAGCACACCATGTAAGTCAATGTTTAAAATCACAAGGCAGGACATCACTATCTTCATAAAAATGTTTAAAGTCTAATAATTAAGACATGCATTCATTTTAACTTGATTTCTGTAACTGGAGAGTCAGGAGTCAAAGATCAGTTGGCTTATGTTTCTGTGTATGTTTCTGTTTTCTTCTAGGCTATTTTGCTTCACTGGTCTATGTCCCTGTTTCTGTGCCAACACTATGTCATTTTGATTACTAAGTTTTACACTGTGTTTTGAACTTAGGTAACAGGATGACTCCTGCTTCATTATTTTTTGAATGGCTTTGGGGGGTTGATTGATTTGGCTATTTGGGGTTTTCTGTGGTTCCACACAAATTTCAGAATTGTGCTTTCAGTTTTGGTGAAGAAGCCGTTGGCATTTTGATAGAGATCTCATTAAACATGTAGATGGTTTGGGCTATTATAGACCTGCTAACAATATTGATCTTCTAACCCAAAAACATAGGATATTGCTCCATTTTTGTATGTGTGTCCTCTTCAATTTCTTTCATCAAAATTTTATAGTTTTTATTATATAGAGAGATCTTGCACTTCTTTGCTTAAATTTACTCATAAGCATTGATTTTTTAACTATTATAAATGAAATTTCTTTCTCGATTTCTGTTTCAAGTAATTTCCTATTGGTGTATTTAAATGCTATTTATTCTGTATGTTCATTTTGTGTGCAACTTGAATGAATTTGTTAGTTCTAGTTAGTTTTTGTTGGAGTTTGGAGGTCTTTCTTTATATATAAGGTCATGTCATCTTCAAAAGTGACAGTCTGATATCATCAGGGTGTGTGCCCCACTGCACTACACCAGAGGCAGGACCCAGTCCATGTAGTACTCCTCCCAACCCAGGCTGCTCCTTTTGAGACCAAATCCAACTGTGTTCTTCCCCCAGTGCAGTGAATGAGTTGCTCTGCTGAGCTTCTGCTATACCCCCGCCCTGAACTGTGCTTCCCATGGAGACTAAAAGGTACAGGCTGCACAGACTGTGATGCATTACCTAGGCACATTAGATGACCCCCAACCCACACACAGGCCCTAGAGACTGACAGGGGCATGACACATACCATGGGCAACCTTACCAAGCTGCCAAGAGAGCTGCATTTCACCTGTCTGGTGCAAATAGAACAGCCCCAACTTTAGGCAATCTATGGATACTGACAGGTGACCTCCTGTTGCTATATTTGCATATAATCAATGATTATTAGAAAAGTGAAAAATAGTTGATAGAAAGATGACAGATCAATGATAGATACATAATAGAACCAAATAATATTTTCCACTAAGATGGCACAGCAAAGGAAAGAATTAGGAATGTGAAGAGAGAACCTACAGAATCAAAGAAAATCTTTGCTCACTACTCTGTGACAGAGGATTAATATCTATAATATATGAAGAACTCAAAAAAACTTAACACCAAAAAATCAAATAACCCAATTAATAAATGATCAAATGAATTAAACTCTTCTCAAGATAAAAAATACAAAGTTCAACAAATAGATGAAAAAAAATGTTCAACATCATTATCGATTAGGAAATGTAAATCAAAACTACACTGAAGGATGGGTAAAGAGACTCACACCTGTAATCCCAGCATCGTGGCTTAGAAAACTAAAGCAGGAGGATTGTGAGTTCAAAGCCAGCCTCAGCAAGGGTGAGGTACTAAGCAATTTAGTGAGATCCTGTCTCTAAATAAAATACAAAATAGTGCTGAGGATGTGACTCAGTGGTTGAGTGCCCCTGAGTTCAATCACTGGTACCAAAAAAAAAAAAAACTACACTGAGATTTTATCTCACACCATTCATAGAAAGCAGCATCTAGCATACATATAATAATAAATTCTGGAGAAAAAGGAACACATTTACATTGTGGGTGGGATTTGAAACTAGTACAACCATGGAAATCTGTATAGAGTTTCCTCAAAGGCTAGGCATGGAACCACTATATGACCAAACTGTATCAGTCCCTGATATTTATCCTGAAAAATTAAAGTCATCATTCTATAGTGATTCATGCATACCATGGTTATAGCAGCAAAATTCACAATAGCCAAACTAGGGAACCAGTCTAGATGTTCATTAATGGATGGTTGGATAAAAAAATATGATACTGATGTGCTTATGCACACACACACACACACACAGGGGGGGGGGAGAGAGAGAGAGAGAGAGAGAGAGAGAGAGAGAGAGAGAGATATTTATTCCATCATAAAGAAAAATGAAAGTATGTCACCTGCAGAAAAATGGATAGAATTGAGGCCATTATATTAAGTGAAATAAGCCAAACTCAGAAGGTCAAAGATTACATGTTTGCCCTCATATTTGGAAGCTAGAGAGGCGAAAAGGAAAAGAAGGGAGGACAGGGATTTCACGAAAATTAAAGGAGATCATTAGAAGAAAGGGAGGAGGGAAAATTTGGGAAGGAAACAGGGAAGTGCTGGGGAGTGATATTTGCCACATTATATTGTTCTATTGTGTGTAGGCAGGAGTCTGTAACAACACCATGTATGTAACAACATGGAGGGACATAACAGTATGTCCAACTATCTATAATGCACCAGTTAAAAAATGTGGAAGGAGTGAAAAAAGAATCCCCATTAAAAAAATGAACATCCTGGCATTTTGACAATATGTATGAACCTAGAGGACACTATTTTAAATTAATGTCAGACACTAAAAAAGATCATTGTTTAATCTCTTGTACGAGGAATGTAAAATAGATAAAAAACAGAAGAGAAACATAGAATAGAACAGTGGCTGCGGGGTGGGAGAAGCAGGGAGATGTTTGGTCAATGGGTACAAAGTTTGCTAAGCAAGACAACTAAGTTCTGGAGATCTAAGGCACAACAATATGACTATACTTAGCAATGCCACATACATTTTAAATGTGCTAAGAGAGTGAATTTCAAGTGTCGTCACCATGGAAAGACAGAAAAATTATGAGGCGAGAGGAAGAAAAATAGGCAGCAGCAATGGCAACTCTGCTGCCTAAAAGAAAGTAAATTTTAATATAAGACAGAAATTGAACAACAGATTTTCAGAAGGAATTAGATGAAATAGCACTATCCAGAAAGTTAGATGATAGCGTATAACAAATAATAATGCATTGCATTATCCAAATTTTTTAATTCACAATGGACATATTCACAATGAACAATGTAAATTAGATCAAAGAATTTTAGTAGAGATAACAAGTTTGAGAGTGATAAAAACCTCTATTTTTAAGAAACCATAACTGCTCTAAGTATTTGTACATAGAATAATGCTTCAAAATATAGGAAGCATAAACTGATTAAACTACAAGGAGAAAAAGACAAATACACTATTATATTTAGAAACATTGAAACACTTGTGTCGATGATTAATTGAACTAATACAGAAATTCAGTAAGTATATAGGAGACTTAAGCAAAACCTCTATATGGCCTTCCTGACTTTATTTACAGAACACTCCACCCAAAGAAGAGCAGAAATGTTCTAAAGTTCACAGAAAATATTTACTTAGACAGCATTCAGGGCAGATCTAGATGAATTTCAAAGGATTCAAATTATGCAAAACATAATATCTGGTCAAAGAGAATTAAAATAGAAATCATTCATAAGATTTCTGAGAAACATAACTGAAAATACAACTAAAGGAGAATTCACAGGGAAATTGATGGTTCTATAGCAATAATAGCAATTAAAATATGGAAAGTCTATCAGCAGCCATAATCTTAGCCATGCAGCTACATCAGCTCTCAGGGAGGCTGTGTAGTATTTTACCTGGGCACTTTGTCACCCTCAATAAAACTAGCATTCAGTAACTATGGATAAAAAGAAGCATAACAAGGAGGGAAATGACCAGTGTTAGCTACAGCTCATCAGCTGTTCCTCAAAACTTCACTCAAAAGACAGTAGAATGAATTGGGCATAACTTTCCTCTGTTCATATATAAATAAACGACCAGTGTAACTCCACATCATGTACAACCACAAGAACAGAAAGTCAAACTCCATGTATGTACAATATGTCAAAATACTTTCTACTCTCATGAATATCTAAAAAGAGCTTATTTTAAAAAATCTTTACTCAATAAAGAGACATCTCCTTTATCTCCAACCTATCCCCTTTGCCAGGTATGACAGACAGAGAGACAGGAGTGATGTGTGAGAAAACTCAGAAGAGCAGTGCTGAGTGGATGGGAGGTGGTGCAGTGAGAAGAGGGACAGCCAAGACACCTGCTGCAGTGCACACCTCCATCATGTGACAACACAATGGAGTATTACTCTGCATTAAAAAATGACAAAATCATAGAATTTGCAGGGAAATGGATGGCATTAGAGCAGATTATGCTAAGTGAAGCTAGCCAATCCCTAAAAAACAAATGCCAAATGTCTTCTTTGATATAAGGAGAGTAACTAAGATCAGAGTAGGGACGAAGAGCA